>NC_089723.1:3685000-3860000 GCF_035083965.1 Branchiostoma lanceolatum | reverse complement strand
GGCGTCCGTTTCCGTCATCCGTCAATCCCTTAGAGCTGTTTAGTGTGCGATGGGGCTGCTCCCAGTTTTCGCTTGGAGGGTTCATCCGGCTTCAGTAGAGCACGCCTGTAGTAGCTCTTGGTTATCGCGCAAGTCTGGTCCTCCGAGTCTTCGTGGCGCAGTCACCTCGTTCCTACCTCTCCCAGATGTTGGAACGCGAGCTTGTGCCTTTGGCTTGGTTGAACTCCAGGGTATCCCCCAGGAGGCGTTCTGGGGGTGTGTTCTTCTGCAGGCTCCACTCCTAGTGGTACTCTTCCGTCAGTTCCTTGTAGTTTCAGCTTTGCAACCATACTCGCACCGGAGCCCAATAACTTTGGTTTCCCGGGAGTTACCCATCCTGTATAACTAGCGTCAACGACGGGTGTCTAGTTGGCATCGTTTATGGTTGTGACTAGGACCTCTTCAGTCGGCCTTCGCGCCCACAACTTTCGTTCTTGATCAATGAAAACATTCTTGGCAAATGCTTTCGCAGTGGTTCGTCTTGCGGCGATCCAAGAATTTCACCTCTCCCGCCGCAATACGAATGCCCCCGTCCGTCCCTCTTGATCATTACCTCACGTTCCGAAAACCAACGAAATAGAACCGAGGTCCTATTCCATTATTCCATGCACCACTATTCAGGCGCCAGGCCTGCTTTGAACACTCTAATTTTTTCAAAGTAAACGCTCCGGCACCCCGAGGCACTCAGTTAAGAGCACCAAGGAGAATCCGGCGGGGAGGGCCGGGACGAGCAGTGACACGCCTCGCGGCGGACCGCAAGCCCGGTCCCAAGATCCAACTACGAGCTTTTTAACCGCAACAACTTTAATATACGCTATTGGAGCTGGAATTACCGCGGCTGCTGGCACCAGACTTGCCCTCCAATAGATCCTCGTTAAAGGATTTAAAGTGTACCCATTCCAATTACGGGGCCTCGAAAGAGTCCCGTATTGTTATTTTTCGTCACTACCTCCCCGAGTCGGGAGTGGGTAATTTGCGCGCCTGCTGCCTTCCTTGGATGTGGTAGCCGTTTCTCAGGCTCCCTCTCCGGAACCGAACCCTGATTCCCCGTCACCCGTTGCCACCATGGTAGGCACAGAACCTACCATCGAAAGTTGATAGGGCAGACATTCGAATGATCTGTCGCCGGTGCGAAGACCGTGCGATCGGCTGGGTTATCCAGAGTCACCAAAGGGACCGGGGCGAACCCCGGGTCGGTCTTGGTCTGATAAATGCACGCCAGACCGTGAGGTCGGCGCTTCTTCCGCATGTATTAGCTCTAGAATTACCACAGTTATCCATGTAGGATGTGGCGATCAAAGGAACCATAACTGATTTAATGAGCCATTCGCAGTTTCACTGTGACAGTTTAAACTTGCACGTGCATGGCTTAATCTTTGAGACAAGCATATGACTACTGGCAGGATCAACCAGGTAGCGAGGACGCCGTGGCGGCGAAAGAGCGGTCGCCGCCGGGAGAGGACCGCCGCGGCCGCGGGGCAGCGCGAGAAGACCCGCACTGCCGCCGCTGCCACACGGTCCCGCTCGACCGGAGCGCCGAGCGCCGCCGAGTCCGTCGCTGCCGTGAGGTGGGAACGCGCCGTGGAGATGGCCGCGAACCCTCGGGAGCCTGAGCGCAGAACTCCCGGCCACACCTGACCGTTGCTTCCCGTAAACGCCCGAACCGTCCCGTCAGGAACGGTCCCGCACTCTCACGACCGGACGCATCCGCCGGCAAGGCGGACGGCCGGGTCTCGAACCGCCGAGTCCGCAAGGCGTACTCGCACGCAGACGGAAGGGGCGAGCCGTCGCCGTTGGGTCTGCCGCTCGCTCGCCTCGAGCAGCGGGACCCGGACTGCCCTCCGCGGAGGGCCTGTCCCGGCGCTGGTTCCGGACGCCCGTCGGCACGCCCGTCCTCGCCCGCAGGAGCGGAGGAGCGGACGCCTTCCAAGCCGGTTGCGACCTCTGGCTGCCCTCGCGGGGAGTGGCAGCCTGGTCGGCGGGGTAGCAAATCGACTGGCGAGAGAGTGTGCGATTGCTCGCCGTCGATTCCCGAGCTAGTCAAAAAACGACCACTCTCTCAAGGTAGGTTGAGCGACCTACGACATGGTCAGACACCCTACAGAGCACTTTTTTGAAAAACGGGCCACGGGGTAGGCTTCGGGGGCAAAAGGCGGCCGCCCCCACGGCCTGGCAGGCACCGTCCGGTCACCACGGACAACTTCGTGGCGAGGCAATATCGGAGTTACCAGTTGCCATTACTTACCACATAGCCACAACATCGGAAATACCAGTACACACGTAATGCATTGCACGGTGTACATCGGAATAACCTCAAAAAATAATACCAAATAGCCACAACATCGGAAAGACCGTACCTCATAGTTACCAGTACACACGTAATGCATTGCACGGTGTACATCGGAATAACCTCAAAATTGCCATTAGTAACCACATAGTCACAACATCCAAGATCTTCCGAGGTACAGGGCTGCATGGCCCGCGCGATACCACACCAATGTCGGTAAAAAAAAAAGAATACAACATGATATAGAATAAAGAAAAGAATCGGAAGAACCGACAATGTTCCCCCTTTCCCCGCCTATCGGCGTATAGGTTCAATCCATAGAAAGACCGTTATTGAGAGTAGTGAGAGTATTGCAACCATCCGCGCTTGGACGTCAACCAACACAGCAGTATGTGTCAGAAGGTTTACTGGGCCTTGGGAACGGGTCCCCGTGCACTTGCACTAACCAACCGCGCTTTGACAAATCAGATCGAAGACCGTGGCTGCAATGCAGCTCCGAGGGGTCGGTGCTAAGCTTTCCTCGCCGTATGGCTCCCCGGCCAGGTCCGGCAAGGCGCCGTGCACCGATTCGGAAGGGCCCGGCAACGCTAGCCGAGCCCGTAGCCACGCCAGCACGGGCCGCCGGCCTTGGCCCGGCGGAGGTTAGGAAGGTCCCCTCGCAACGAACCTTCTCCGTCCCTCCCCGGCCAGGTCCGGCAAGGCGCCGTGCACCGATACAGAAGGGCCCGGCAACGCTAGCCGAGCCCGTAGCCACGCCAGCACGGGCCGCCGACGTTGGCCCGGCGGAGGTTAGGAAGGTCCCCTCGCAACGAACCTTCTCCGTCCCTCCCCGGCCAGGTCCGGCAAGGCGCCGTGCACCGATACAGAAGGGCCCGGCAACGCTAGCCGAGCCCGTAGCCACGCCAGCACGGGCCGCCGACGTTGGCCCGGCGGAGGTTAGGAAGGTCCCCTCGCAACGAACCTTCTCCGTCCCTCCCCGGCCAGGTCCGGCAAGGCGCCGTGCACCGATACAGAAGGGCCCGGCAACGCTAGCCGAGCCCGTAGCCACGCCAGCACGGGCCGCCGGCGTTGGCCCGGCGGAGGTTAGGAAGGTCCCCTCGCAACGAACCTTCTCCGTCCCTCCCCGGCCAGGTCCGGCAAGGCGCCGTGCACCGATACGGAAGGGCCCGGCAACGCTAGCCGAGCCCGTAGCCACGCCAGCACGGGCCGCCGGCGTTGGCCCGGCGGAGGTTAGGAAGGTCCCCTCGCAACGAACCTTCTCCGTCCCTCCCCGGCCAGGTCCGGCAAGGCGCCGTGCACCGATACAGAAGGGCCCGGCAACGCTAGCCGAGCCCGTAGCCACGCCAGCACGGGCCGCCGGCGTTGGCCCGGCGGAGGTTAGGAAGGTCCCCTCGCAACGAACCTTCTCCGTCCCTCCCCGGCCAGGTCCGGCAAGGCGCCGTGCACCGATACGGAAGGGCCCGGCAACGCTAGCCGAGCCCGTAGCCACGCCAGCACGGGCCGCCGGCGTTGGCCCGGCGGAGGTTAGGAAGGTCCCCTCGCAACGAACCTTCTCCGTCCCTCCCCGGCCAGGTCCGGCAAGGCGCCGTGCACCGATACGGAAGGGCCCGGATACGCTAGCCGAGCCCGTAGCCACGCCAGCACGGGCCGCCGGCGTTGGCCCGGCGGAGGTTAGGAAGGTCCCCTCGCAACGAACCTTCTCCGTCCCTCCCCGGCCAGGTCCGGCAAGGCGCCGTGCACCGATACGGAAGGGCCCGGCAACGCTAGCCGAGCCCGTAGCCACGCCAGAACGGGCCGCAGGCCAGGGCCCGGCGGACGTGGGAAGGCCTCCTCGCAGTAGAAACCCTCGTCGTCCCTTTCCGGCCCGACCCGACCGTTCTCCTTGTCGATAACCTTCCCGTTCATAAGCAGGAAAAACCTCACCGTCTGCCCGACTGGGTCACAGACGTCGCTCGTTAAAGCCCGAGCTAGTCAAAAAACGACCACTCTCTCAAGGTAGGTTGAGCGACCCACGACATGGTCAGACACCCTACAGAGCAATTTTTTGAAAAACCACCGCAAGTCGGCCACGGGGTAGGCTTCGGGGGCAACGGGCGACTGCCCCCGCCGGCGAGGGGAGACCCGTCCCGGTCGACCCCGTTGCTCGGCCGCCCGCTCCACCCCCGCCGCTCCGGGCCCCGCCCCACACCAGACGGGTCCTGCTCGCTCGCCTGGCGGGCCCGGGGCTTCCTCCAGGGCGGTCGAAGTCGGGCGGGGTAGGGCGCTCACGCCCCCCGCCGACACCCGCCCCGGCGCCCGGTGCCAAGCCCGTTGGAGCTGCCTGGCGGGCAAAGTCACCGAACGACCCCGTCTTTTCACCACGCAGGGGTCTTACCCGTGCCACGCCGGCTCCATCCGCACCCTCCCGGACTCACTAGGCCCCAGCCGCCGTCCGTTACGGACTCCGGAAGAGTTGCCTAGTCAAAAAACGACCACTCTTCTCAAGGTAGGATCAGCGACTTACGACCTGGTCAGACACCCTGGCGAAATCCGAAAGTCGGGGGAGGCCGGAAAGTCGCATGCCATCGTGTAGCAGGCGGTCTCAGGAGCAAGGAAAACCCAAACGCGGTCCGCCCGATGGCTTCTGGCGGCCGTAACGGGCTTGGGAAGCGGCCGCCCAATGGTTAAGACATAGCTAATAGTTAAGACATAGTGTATCGGAAGTACTTGCAAGTCATCGGAGCGACTCGGTGCCAACCAAGTGCTTTACGGGCCCTGGGCCCGTCCGCAGATGGAACGGTGCCTGCTCGCCGGTGGCGACGGACCTACCGCGGACCATGACGGCCAACGCCGGCGCCGCCCGGCCTTGAACCGCCGCCTCGGCGGCGGGAACGGCCCGACAATGCTTAAGGCATAGTGTATCGGAAGTACTTGCAAGTCATCGGAGTGACTCGGTGCCAACCAAGTGCTTTACGGGCCCTGGGCCCGTCCGCAGATGGAACGGTGCCTGCTCGCCGGTGGCGACGGACCTACCGCGGACCATGACGGCCAACGCCGGCGCCGCTCGGCCTTGAACCGCCGCCTCGGCGGCGGGAACGGCCCGACAACGCTTAAGACATAGTGTATCGGAAGTACTTGCAAGTCATCGGAGTGACTCGGTGCCAACCAAGTGCTTTACGGGCCCTGGGCCCGTCCGCAGATGGAACGGTGCCTGCTCGCCGGTGGCGACGGACCTACCGCGGACCATGACGGCCAACGCCGGCGCCGCCCGGCCTTGAACCGCCGCCTCGGCGGCGGGAACGGCCCGACAACGCTTAAGACATAGTGTATCGGAAGTACTTGCAAGTCATCGGAGCGACTCGGTGCCAACCAAGTGCTTTACGGGCCCTGGGCCCGTCCGCAGATGGAACGGTGCCTGCTCGCCGGTGGCGACGGACCTACCGCGGACCATGACGGCCAACGCCGGCGCCGCTCGGCCTTGAACCGCCGCCTCGGCGGCGGGAACGGCCCGACAACGCTTAAGACATAGTGTATCGGAAGTACTTGCAAGTCATCGGAGCGACTCGGTGCCAACCAAGTGCTTTACGGGCCCTGGGCCCGTCCGCAGATGGAACGGTGCCTGCTCGCCGGTGGCGACGGACCTACCGCGGACCATGACGGCCCAAGCCGGCGCCGCCCGGCCTTGAACCGCCGCCGCGCCTTGGGAACCGGCCGCCAATTCTCAATGGCGTTAACTCCGGGCTACGCCGTAGTTTGGCCGGTGTTCGCCTTTTTTCGTACCGACCGGCAAAGTGTTAACAGTCATATTTCAAACGTATCTATAGATAATCAAAACCCTGTCCAATAGGTACAATGTTGGTAAGTATATATGCTCCCAATCCTTTATTAAGTCTAAATATCTGTAGGTATCAGGAGTGCATGCACTCAGGTAGTGCTTATCAAAAGTCCTGTACTGTATTTTTACATGTAATGAGTAGGCACATGTTGCTATTAGTTAGTGATATTTCAAACGCATTTATAGATGGTCAAAAACCTATCCAATAGGTACAATGTATGTATTACTGAGTATATATAATCCCAGTCCGTCTTTGTGTTCAAATACATTTGGATATTAGGAGTGCATGCACATGTACTCTGGTGGTGCTATAGTATTCATTGATTCAGTTCACGCGTAGCTGCCTATATACGAGGTTATCTGAGGTGGTGGATTGTGCACGTGTCGTTGTGCATGCAGATAAGGCAATTGAAGTCGTGAAGTGTCTGCTGTAGCAGTCGTTGTAGAATCAGTATCATTATACTGTAAATGCTGAAATGTTCGCGGGGATTAAATTTCGCAGTAGGGAAAAAATGGAGCGTTCGCGGTGGTTTTGAGTTGGAAAAAATAATAGCGCTATAATAACACAATGGAACGGCTTTTCGCTGTGGTTCGCTGCAAAGAGTTCACCGCGAAAACCGCGACCATGATACCACAGCGAACATTTTTGCATTTACAGTAATATGCTAGACAAAAGCAGCGTCCTGACGTCAGGAATGCATCAGAGGTGCTAGTGGGCGTCACAAATTTGCCATTGGCTTCTTCGAGATTATGGTTTCCTTTTGATACTCATAAGTCACAATTTTATCTGTTTTCCTTTAACACAGCGGTTGTAGACCCCATTATGAACTCGAGATTCAACTCACGTATAACCACTTTGCATCAGACTGAAAAAAATTCAACATGGCAATGCGAAGTGAAGCTATCAACGTTGATTGTCCTGAAAAATGCAAGCTACAATCCAGTTACTATTTCCTGCGATACAACATTCAGGCTTGCCGTGTTCGTCGAAACGTCTTTAAGATGAGTGTCTGTGTGTCTCAATTCACCGTCTTCTTTCGCCCCCTGGCGATTCTTACAGCGCTGCACCAGCCGCCTACAACATGACAAGGCGTTCTTTTGCTTCGTCAAGTTTTCGAGTTCATGATCGGAGTCATTCTCGCAGTCGGATGGGACTTCATCGTACCGGTGGCACTGACAATGGCAGCAGTGGCAACAACAAGAGACCGGCGCTTTGGGCGGGCGAACGCGGTGCTTCTGACGGAAGCTGTGCCCGCAGTAGCCACCCGAGGGTCGTCGCTTGACCTTTCGCTCCACGACCTCTATGTCTACGTCACGGTGGTGGTGATGATGCTCAGGTCTGTAGTCGCCATGGTGACCGAGGAAGTGCACGTCACGCCTAGGTGAGCCGTTGTCCTGAGAGTCGTCATCTTCGGAGGCTCCCTCGGGGGTGTCTCGGTCGGGTCCCCCGACTCCATGTTCACAGTAGTCCGCTCCTGCAGAGTGGGAGATATAGAAGGGATGAAGAGAGTATAGAATAGTGATAAGATGGTAGTCCTGACTTGAGTGACTGTAGTCTGGAAACTCTAGCTATTTGTAGGCATCGGTCATTTTTCCGGAGTCAAGAAGATCTGAGGATGAAAAAGCCTACCAATTGAACCAGGTCAAAAGATACAAAAATGGAAGTTCTGCTGCAGTACCAAGATCACATACCAGGGGGTCAAAAATCAACCTTGAACTTTGGCTTCACAACACCCACCTACATACCAAATATCATTGTAATCCATCAAGAGGTTCTTGAGTTATGCTGACTACAGTAGTGCGGAAACACGCACACAGACACACCCAAAACTATATCTCCATTTTTCATGCAGATAATTACACTAGGAGCGCCCGCCGTTTAATTGGTTCTTATCTCTTTTATGTTTTTGGCAAATGTCCCTCTTCAATGGCCTCTGCCGAGTTGCAGTCCTGCATTTGTTGCAGCCAGCAGTCCAATAGGATAAACAAAGTGCTCAGAATACGTATATCTCCAAATACGGAGAGTTGCATAGTTTGATTTATTATGTAGTATATCATAGTTTATATTGTGTGGGTGGGAGTTGACATATAGTGAACGTCGGCTCGGTATTAACTCTCTAGCAGTATACAATAGACTTTGCCTTTCTTCTAATTGATCTCTGAAACTGGACATAATACGGAGAGTTGTAGAGTTTGAATTGATATAGTTTACTTTTAGAAGACAGGAGATTTTTCGACCAGCGATGTTTCCCAGTGACCTACCGAGTATTTCCCTGCCAAGCGGAACGCCAGCCTTACTATCACATACAGAGAGGTGTAGTGTTTGCCTTCTACTTTGGTTTATATCATGTAGACTGGACTGTTCTCGACCAGCAATGTTTCCCACCCTCAGCCCTACTGTCACGTCCGGAGACCGGTAGTAGTAGCCTAAATCCCCCTCTCACTGGGCCAGCGGCACGCTGGCGGCGTCGCTGCGGCTGATCGAATTGATAAAACACTCAACAAACTTCATCGACAAAAACGGTGTAAACAAGCTTTGTATTTTTTGCTGTCTTATTGGTCATACTTGTGGGTTTTGAATGATATTTCCATTATAAAGTCAAGGGTAACACAAATCCAGTTTAGGACGCACTGACGCCGCCAGCGTGCCACGGGTCCAGTGAGAGGGGGGCTTTATAGTATGGTTTGTATCATGTACACTGGGCTGTTCTCGACCACCAATATTTCACAGTTACCTACCGAGTATCTCCTTGTCCAGTGGCACCCTCAGCCCTACGGTGACATCCACCAGCTTCAGAACTAAGTAGGAGGTGACGACCGTCCAGGCGATCTGAGAAGCGACGGCCAGCACTTGGATACCCAGCAAGTAGAACCCTCCTCCCTGCAATAAGCCAAATACACACATTAGACACACGTATGGTGGTAAAGGGATAGAAAGTGGATGATTATTAAGTAGGAGGACTCAGGTGATGACCGTCCAGACAATCTGAGAAGCCACGGCCAGTACCTGGATATGCAACAAGTAAAATCCTCCTCCCTCCAATAAGCCAAACACACACATTAGACACACGTATGGTAGTAAAAGGACAGAAGGCGGATGATTATTTTGTACTAAGTATGAGGACTCAGGTGATGATCTTCGAATTCCAGATGATCTGAGAAGCCACGGCCAGCACCTGGATACCGAGCAAGTAGAACCCTCCTCCCTGCAATAAGCCAAACACACACAGTAGACACACGTATGGTGGTAAAGGGACAGAAGGCGGATGATTATTTTGTACTAAGTATGAGGACTCAGGTGATGATCGTCCAGACGATCTGAGAAGCCACGGCCAACGCCTGGATACCCAGCAGGTAAAACGCTGCTCCCTGTGATAAGCCAAACACACATGAACACATGAGGGGCGGTAAAGGGACAGAAAGCACGCAAGGACACATCTAGTACTGTAATTCGACGGGCACCGGCGCAATTGAAACCAAAGCATTAATGAGGTGGTCTGAAATATAAAGGAAAACTTTCCATACCGCTATGAGCCCGTTGAACTGCGAAGCGTTCTTCAGCGTGTCTATCCTGTATTTACCTCCTAGTGATTGATTTAAAAATACAGATGAGCAGAATGTCATTAAAGAGAGTTTGGGTTAGCTGAACGTACAAAAAAGACATTCCTTACCGCTATTCCTATGAGTCCGTTGAACTGCGTGTCTATTTCCCTCTTAGTGATTGATTTAAAATGTAGATGATCATAATATCATTGAAGAGAATAAGTTGAAGGTACAAAAAGACTTTCCATACCGCTATGAGCCCGTGGAACTGCGAAGCGTTCTCCAGCATGTCTATCCTGTATTTACCTCCTAGTGATTGATTTAAACATTCAGATGAGCAGCATATCATTAATATTTTTTATTGAAGAGTTAAGGCTAGTTGAAAGTACAAAGATGACTTTCCATACCGCTATGAGCCCGTGGAACAACGAAGCGTTCTCTAGCGTGTCTATCCTGTATTTACCTCTTAGTGATTGATTTAAAAATGCAGATGAGCAGAATGTCATTAAAGAGAGTTTGGGTTAGCTGAAGGTACAACGAAGACTTTCCATACCGCTATGATTCCGTTGAACCGCGAGGCTGCTACCAGTTCAACTACATGGACATTCCCACTTTCATGAGGTGGTCTAAATCATTTTTAAAGCTGTTCCTTGCAGCTATATTGAACTGCAAAACATGCTCCAGCGTGTTTTTCACTTTTAGTGATTGATTTAAAAATTTAGGCTAGTCGAAAGTACAAAGAAGACTTTCCTTGCCGCTATGAGTCCTTTGACCTGTGATGCATGTTCCAATGTATTCTATCAAGGGATATTTTATGCTGTAATTTACAGTGTAAACAATTGAAGAGTTATACATGTAGTTTGTACTTACATAAAGTGCTCTAGAGTAAAAAAAAAAATCCTTACCGCTATGAGCCCGTTGAACTGCGAAGCGTTCTCCAGCGTGTCTATCCTGCCGAAGATGCCGATACTGATGAGACTCCAAACCGCACAGGAGAAGTGCACGGGCACGGCCCCCACCGGGTCGTCGATCTGCCACCTCTCCAGCAGCTCCGTGGACCCGCAGGCGATCAGCGCGCCCACCGCGCCGATAAACAGGCCCTCCCAGGGGTGGGCGAGCGCGCAGATTCCTGGAACACAATTGGACAGAAGTTGCATTTTCCGGGAATACAATTTGATGGTAGACATTCTATTTATGTGGCAGAGAAAAGGTGCTAACACTAGGGTGCACCAGCACTGAAATGCAATTCTGGAATACAATGTCCTGGAATACAATTTCCTGGAATACAATTTCCTGGAATACAACTCCAGACGGCGCAGGAGAAGTGCACGGGCACGGCCCCCACCGGGTCGTCGATCTGCCACCTCTCCAGCAGCTCCGTGGAGCCGCAGGCGATCAGCGCGCCCACCGCGCCGATAAACAGGCCTTCCCAGGGATGGGCGAGCGCGCAGATTCCTGGAACACAATTGGACGGAAGTTACATTTTCCGGGAATACCATTTGATGGTAGATATTCTAATCATACAGAGAAAAGGTGCTGACAGAGCTCCATATACAGAACAGATAAACAGACCCTTCCAGAGGTGGGCTAGCGCACAGATTCCTGGAACACAATTGGACAGAAGTTACAGATTACATACAATTTGATGATAGATATTCTAATTATACAGAGAGAAGATGCTAACACAGCAGCGCCAATGAACCACACCATCCATGGGTATCAGAGAGAGAGAGAGAGAGAGAGAGAGAGAGAGAGAGAGAGAGAGAGAGAGAGAGAGAGAGAGAGAGAGAGAGAGAGAGAGAGAGAGAGAGAGAGAGAGAGAGAGAGAGAGAGAGAGAGAGAGAGAGAGAGAGAGAGAGAAGGGGAGAGAGCAATTCAGATTAAGTATTTCCCCTGACTAGCATGATTACCACGTATTTGAAACAGATTTAAAAACCATAAAGGAAAAGGCTCCACAGATTAACCTTGCTTGCTGTACATTTGTAAGTTCAAGGCAGATTCTGCAGTGGAAAGTCGTTCATATCAATTATTCACAAGACTGTCAGCGTGGTGCCAGCTTATTTAAGGGATCATCTATTTACTTCGGCTTTGCCAAGATACCTTAAGTCATGACCTGTGAAACAACATAATCTGAAACGTGTGGAATATTTCACGCTATCCTAGAGGTAATGTTATATTTTATCGGTAATTTGTAGTAATATGAACAAATGGCAATTTATGACTCTTTTATCATAGACTAGAAAGTAATTAAACTCGAAATTTTCCAGCTAGGTTTTAAACGTATGTGTTTATCGATTTTAGTGCCTGAGTGTAATATTCAAGTGACTACTAGTATATAGGCTAGCTTAGCAGAGAAACGAGAGTTGCATAAGATATTGCACAAGAAGTGTACTCAATATGCTAGTGACCATTTCAAAGCATTGCAAACTACTTGGTCCAGGTACAGTATAGAGTTGTAACTACGTATATACACATAATAAAGTACATTGATGCCTTGTAGTAAAAATCGATAGTACTCAACAGAAAGAAGATGTTTACATGAGTATAACCTCACATTGGTGATTAAGAGGCTGACTTATTGAACCCTACACATCGTGTCTTTGGTTCACCAGAGTGCACTCATGGACTACGTGTATGCGTGTAATCAAGTACATTGATGCCTTGTCGTAAAACTAGAAAGTGCTCAACAAAAAGAAGTTTACGTAAGTAAAACGTAACCTTGCGTTGGTGATTAAGAGCCTGACTTGTTGAACTCTAGACATCGCGTCTATGCTTCACCAGAGTGCACTCACGATGCCAAAGCCCTTTGAAGTATGCCAATATGTCGTAAACCATTATGCCTGGCCTTTCAACATTTTTGTGACTGTACGCTGTCTTTTACGACATTTCGAGCATGGCACCCTGACATGCCATCCTAGTATAGTTAGTTCAAGGCTCTCCCTGTGCTAATTTGGGCAACCCTGATGTCAAATTCATAAGAGAAAGAACGTGGTAATAATTATAATAAAGATGATCAACATTGAAAACAACTCCATCGCAAATACTGTGATATAATATCCAATGATGAATCGAGCCACTAAATTTACATATTATCTTAAATGCCCCGCTCAGTTTGATTCTAAGACTTTTTAAAATTTGAAGGCATGAAAGTTAATGATGTTATAAGGCTTCTTATGGTTTAATCTTGATATGCTAGAGTAAGTCGATTATGCCAGTAGTAATCCTCTTTTCGTACAGCGTTACGTAAAGAATCCACGTTAAATTTGATTATTTTGTAAATTTGAAGGCTTTAAAGGTTATGAAGTCTTCTTAAGATTTAAGCCTGCTACGCTAGAGTAAGTCGAGTATGCCTGTAGTAATCTTCTTACAGCGTTTCATATGGGGTCACTGTAATGCACGCGAAAACGTTAAAGGTTAAGGTCATAGAGCGATTAGATTATATTTTTTATTTTATCTTTATTTTATTCAAATTGCAGCAGGCAATACATGACCACCCAGGAAGCAGTAGCTGATTTTGGGCGTCTAACACAGCACATACAATTACAATGTTGAAAACTAACGCATATATACAAGTAAGGTCACTAACGTACACAATGATTTAATAATGATAATAATAATGATATTAATAAAATGTCAAAGAGATTTGAGGTTTGAGAGGTCAGAGTTCAAGATTAACAATACTTAAGTAATTAAGATTTGAAGTAGTTTGGCATGGTAAGTTGACAGGGATGGCTTAAATGGAAGGACCATTGAAACGCTTTGTAGAGGAAATATATGCTTCGACAGCGATTAGATTATTATTAAAGGTACAGCGACAGCGATTGGATTATTATTATTAAAGGTACCAAATTGTTGTGATAATAGCTGCGTTAGTTATAGCCCTCTGTTATCATTGTATATCGATAAAGAGTTCTATAGCTACCTGAACGAACTACATGCTACTCACAGTACTCGTCATGTAATGTTATGGAATGCAGTTTCGTAACATGGATTGCTCTCTTTCCTTCCATTTTGGTGAAAGGCTTCTCCTGGTATTCTGGTGCTTATAATTAGGAGATGCTAGAGACTGAAAGTTTTGTTCCGTAAAAAGCTTGGAAGATCGGATACAAAAACAGCGGAGTATTGATAACATACATGTATTATAATTTTACACGTCACAGAAACCAAGAGCTCAGTATCTATACATTAATAAGTATGGTCGTATCTGTTACTAATACCACGGCTTAGTCATGAAAATTGTATCTGAAACTGCCCCTGCAATGATCAGGAAAGACAAGAGCTATCTAAAGAAGTCACCAAAACCATTTTTAAACGTTTACTAGCGAAGAGAAAACTAGAACACTGTTAACCTCTCAAAACCCACTCTTTGAAGAAACAGTGGGACACTTCGTCTCCCACTGCTTCCAAAGAATTAGTCAAACCCAAAATGCGTCACTTGTACCACTAGTCAACATTGTTAACTTGCACCATCTGTATACCTTTTCTAGACATTGTCTCGTGTTGCAATTAGCCCTCGGGGAAGAACTTGCAAATAAAACTCTCTATCAGATAATATAAGTATGGTCGTACCTGTTACAGACACCAGGGAGCCCAGTACGCCGTTTAGGAGATAGGGGATCTCAAACATACGGGTTGTGGTGTAGCTGGAGGGAAAACATCAGCAACATCTATAGTCAGATATAACATTTGCCTTGCAATATCAAAGGTTCTGATCTCTAGACAAAGCAATGGATCATAGTAAACATTTATCTTAGCATGTGTAATGGCGAAGACGATAATGTGAAAATATACACAATTCACGTCACAAAAGAGAGCCATGTATATGTGTACGATTGGTCGAAAAATGAAGTGGTGAATGTGCATGTTTGACAAGGGATTTGCTTTAACGTAATGTGACTTCAACACGGCTCCCAAATTTATTATCTCCATGAAAAATGGAGATATAGTTTTGGGTGTGTCTGTCTGTGTGTTTGTGTGTGTGTGTGTTTGTATTTCCGCACTACTGTAGTCAGCATAGCACAAGAACCTCTTGATGGATTGTGATGATGTTTGGTATGTGGGAGGTGTTATGAAACCGAAAGTCAAGGTTGATTTTGGGCCCCCTGGTATGTGACCTTGTTTTTTAGTGCAGAACTTTAACTTAATATCTAAGCACATTAATACGGGCAACTTGATGGCAAAGATCTAAGAAGCTGCAGAAGCATGTTACAATCTGACAGGTTTTTACCTTAAGAGTAGACCGACGATTCCGCCTGCCATAGATGACGTAATGGTTGCTACAGCAGATCTATATGAACAAATATTTGATATGTACATTTTAATGCCTTAATTTACGCTTGATAGGATATCTAATATTACCATATTCATGGAGGTCTATACTGTATAATCAGCAATGGTTGTTACTGCAGATCTGTTTTAATGTTTACATAGTTTTTGTATACCTTATCTAACATTTTCTAAAGATCTAAACTAGATTCATGGAAGTCTACACAGTCTAGCCAGAACACGGATTGGACCATTGACTTGACGAATTCTCATGGTATCTTTAACGCATTTTCCATTTCCCATTTTCTCTGCCCTTTCAGCACCCTTTGTGCTCTCTTGTGCTCATCACTCAGTGTTTTGTCTATAGTCGTGTTAATGAACCATGGTTCACTGATGCCGCAAAGCAACTACTTCATCCGACCACAGGCAGCTGTGTTAAAGGGAACCCAAGCAATATTTGGGCCCGGATATCAGATTTTGAAAGTCAATTTATTTAGTCATGTCCATACATGATTAGTTCAAACAACACCGTCACAATGTATAGCATTGACCATGGTGCAAAAATAAGACGTGATGTGATGTGAGAACTCACTGAAAATCGTCGTCGTTTTTTTTAGGCTAGTGAAACTGAGGGGATTGTCGTACGGAATGTTTTTGTGCCGTTTTGAAATGCTCAAAGTATAAAGTTATTATGCAAATATGCTCAACAGTTTTAGTAAATGTTATTACCATGAATAATGATTACCATAAAGATTTCAGCATTTTTTTCTATTGCCATTTTTTGGGTCCCTATATTGCTTTGGTTGCCTTTAAGAGGCAGTTGAGATTAATGGTTCACCATGACCGTGACCTTTAGACTGCAGCTCGCTTTTAATAATGTGCCATATATACTATGAACAGACATATATCTTCTGATCCCAAAATGACATCCCGGCGTGCTTCCAGTGATCTGTTGAATATGAAACCTGAATGCCCAGTTTTCTTAAAGGCTCTCTATGTAATATTAGGACGCCAAAATTGAAAATATTCTTATAAATGAATCTGATCGTAAATGACATGTTCAACCACTTTTCAGCATATTTTCACTCTGATTTATATTTCTGGACGGTTAGTTTCATTTGCGAACTTTGAAAAAAAAACAAGCTGCACAAGTATCATATGTAAAGACGATATTGTGTACGTAGATTGTACCGTGGATGTGTGATAACATAAGGAAAAGACACCGAGTTATATACATTTTCATTTATTCTGCGAGACTATATAGAACATTCGGTGAGGCTGTGAATTTTCATGCTCGCTATAAGGATAAAATGGAATATCTCATTTGCCCCAAATGTGTCAGAAAGATTTATCTCAGCAGATCATATCTGCCTCTTTTTTCATCGCCCGGCAAATTGCAAATAGCCGCGCTGTCGTGGGAGGGGTATAAGTTTTGCTGTGTTGGCGATTTGCCGTATGATGCTAGAGACCCACATTTATTAACCAGTTGTCATCAGTGCTGAGTCTGTTGAACCGAATCTAAAATTTCCTCTAAGGAACAGAGTAGTTGTTTACTTAACTGTTAATCCTAAATCTCAAGTTATCAGGTATTTTGTTGAAATCGTGAAACTGCCTAGTACTATTTGAAAACGATACAACCATGGCCAAAGCAATATTAGGACCCATAAAAATGGAAATAAAATCTTGAAATCTTTATGGTAGTGACATTTACTAACACTGTTTTGCGTTATAACTTCATACTCTAAGCATTTAAAATGAAAATTTTAAATTCAAAGCACAAAAATGTGCCATATGATGATCCCCTTAGTGTCGCCAGCCTACGAAAACCCAAGCGACGATTTTCAGAGAGTTCTCACATCACAACGTATAACTTTGTCAATGATGTCGTATTTGTGCATCATGGATATCGCTATACATTGTGATAGTGTTGTTTAAACTAATCATGTATAGAAATTACTAAATAGATTGACTTTAAGAATCCTATTTTCGGGCCTAATATTGCTTTGGGCCCCTTTCAGCACGTTCACTTAAAATGAGAACAACGACAGCAGAATATCAATTTGCCACAAACTATGCATAGTCTGGCACGTCAAAAATGACGTTTGTTAGAGTAACAATGAAAGTTTCAAGAAGGCTCTCAACAAGATGTAAGTGGGAACGCCTCCAAGGGCCTTGTAAAACACTCGATGGACCCGTTAAGACGCTGTCTATGAATAGCTGCAATCAAGTTCAAGGTATATAGAGTGGAATGAACTTGGGGAGAAAATACCATTACATTCGGCATTATTCACCGTTAAACTCGCAAAGAATTTCCAAGTGCCGGGGTAAAATTAGATATTGATTTTTCTCCCACGTTTGTCTCTCGGAGGAGTTAACCCTGACCCGTGAATACTTCTGTAGGGACGGTACGGCACTCTTTGCTCGCCTCCCGTCAAATTGTATCTGACAATGCCCATATGTTAGAAATGTGGCGCATGGAAGGTGCTTTAAAGGTCAATATCAAAGTATAACTGTGTTTATTGGAAAGATATGAAAATGTGAACTTGTGAATGTGATAGACTGATCCTGATTGTCTAAAACAATATTATTTCCAGTTCAACCTATGATAGTATGGCAAGTAGCGGTTCAACCAATAAGAGAGTGGCTGCATGTTCGTTATATTTTTGCACTTATGTTTTTGAATAAAAAGACTTTTTATACAACCAAGTTATTCATTCAACCGACGTTTCGGTGACCATCTGTCACCTTCCTCAAAGCAATTCTTAAGTTTTATTTAATGACTTACTAGCCTGATGAAACTATCCTTTTATGCTTTTATTTTTTATTTGTACGTTTTGAGGGAGACGAGTGGGGTTATAGGATCGGTCTATTCTGCTGAATCATTAATGGGTCACGTATACTTTTTATTGATCCATTTTATAGAGTTTTGTCATTTTTGCTGTATACACATAATTTGTCAGAATACACGGCGTCCTCTAGTTGGGAGGGAACTTTACGGTGATCAAGTTCTTATTCAAAAGAAAAACTCGTAAAAAAAGTCGCCGGTGAAAGTATTAGTACATTTTATAGACTTGTGCCATTTTTGCTGAATACACAAATACACATAATTTGTCAGAATACACAGCGCTCTCTAGTTATGAGGGAACGTTACGATTATCAAGTCCTTACTGAAAAGAAAAACCTGTAAAAAGTCGCCGGTGAAAGTACTAGTATTGATAGATTTTATAGACGTGTGCCATTTTTGCTGAATACACAAAAACACATAATTTGTCAGAATACACAGCGCCCTCTAGTTATGTAGGAACTTTAGGATGATCACGTTTCTATTGATAGGAAAAGTCATAAAACGGTCGTCGGTAAAAGCTGGCAATGCGGGGGCTGTTTGGGAACAGCAGACGGTCTCTGAGGGATGGTAGCTGTGATTATAATCTGTCCTTTTAGCCCGAGAAACGTCGTAACTGAACTCAACATGCCGCTTTACAGGCAGAAAGAATGGGAATTTTCCAACAAGGGTCTGATAATCAAACGGCATTATTGACGACATTAAAAGACAGGTGCATATTAAAGTGCAATAAATGAGTTAACGAGACCAATCTAAGCGAAAGTATCCAATCGATATCATTTAGTATGGTGCTGTAATTCACTCTATCTTCACGGTAGCAAAAAAAAATGGACATTTTCACTGAACTTTGACTTCACGGTGGCGGCAAGTTATTTACAGAACGGATGTTTGAAGGAATCATAAATAATTAAATAATTAAATAATAATATGTTTTTTTTCACGGTGATGATAAGTTCATGGTACAGAGGTGACCGTGAAAACAGTGAGCATAAAGTTACTGTGAAAGCAACAAGAATTACAGTATGTACGTGTTCATCTAATCCATGGCAACCGATGCGTCTCCTTTTTATTATTCAGACCACATCACATCTCGCTGCAAAATAAATTGGATAGCATCTTTGCGTAGGGCCTGTTGAAGTACATCTATCCTGTTGGGGCTTTATGAACTTGTTAACGCTGTCTACGTCTGAGTCCAACGTCACCTATCAAGCGAACAGTCTGAATAGCTACCAATTTGTAACTGAACATCATGACAGGGGGTGGTGGTAAATGACAGCTGCAGTATACGTTCCGTTATTCCTACGAGACAGGAAGATAGGGTCATCAGCGTTCTGGTTAGTAAATTTGAGTCTAAAAGAGCCTACCACGAGAGGGCGAGAGGATGCGACAGTGGCCATGTGGCTAGACGTTTGACCAGTTAATGCTTTGGTCCCATTTCAAATCCGGGGCCCGGCCGGGCTGTTTGCGAAAACTGAAATATGGTTAGGAGTAATTTTGTTACGTTTTGTGTCTTTTGTTGTCTTTTATATCATATCTTTCGTTCCCACAAGCTGCCCGGTCGGGCCCCGGATTGGAAATGGGACCGATGCATAACCAATCATACCGTAGGTCATGTTGATACCACATGCTCTTGTACTAGACGAAGGTAGGGTAACGATACAGTTTTGTCACATCAATCGATCATTACAAGTACAGTTCAAGCAAGGGTTCCAGAACCAGACACATTTGTCTTATGTCAGCTACCAACTAAAGTTGGGAAACTGCTCATCGAGAAACAATAGTGGGTCGACCCCATACGAAACAGATCAGTCAGCATTTCAGACAGGATGGGTCGATAGATAATGCTTCCCCTGTCAATACCGTAGGCAGTAATGTCCTGGACATAGACTATGGGAAGCACCCAATATTCCAGGTCTTTTAGGGACTCAAGTCAAACTTAGTTGGCAAGTTCAGAAGATAAAGGTCCGATGACTGTGCTTGCAATTGGAAAGCATTCAATACTCCAGGTTTTGTTTAGATTACCCAAGTCTAAATTAGTTGGCACGCTTAGGAGATAAAGGTCCGATTACTTTGCTAGCAAAATTGGAAAGCATTCAATGCTCCAGGTTTGCTTAGATAACCGAAGTCAAAATTAGTTGGCATGTTTAGAAGATATAGATTAGATAGACAATATTGATTGACACAACTGAAGTACAGCGACTTTCGTAAGTTCTACTACATTTATACATCTATACATACATAAGTGCATATGAATCAGTTTGTTTACATTAAATCATATGGGAAAGAGCAACATATTGAAATTCAACGTGGCTTTGCTAGCAAAACTAATCTTCATTTTGCCGTAGTGTCTGCATAGAAAGCCCCATACAATCCTGATATTTCTTATGATCGGAATCAATTGAACTAATCGGAGCTGAAATAACCAGGCCAACGTGCAATAACCCCCTAACTGGCAAATGTAAGATTCATGGTGGCCATATGTATTATTCTACTTTGTCCATTAGACTGTCTTGCCAGTGCCAGAAGATTACAGTTATTAGGAGACCCATTTTTGGTGTAAAATTCCATTTGGTCTAACAAGGGTGATAAAGCCTTTTTATCATGTACATGACAGACTGTGGGCGTCACTCAAAGGATTTCAAACGATCTCAGCTGCATATTATAAAGAATTACCAGGGGAAGCCCTTCAAATAACTGTAATTTTGCACTGTGGTAGCTGTACTTTCTAAAGAACCGGTCCACTATGGTGCCCTAGTTAGTTCAACAAATTATAGCCTTTTCTAAACTTTTTTTCGAAGTTGTTGGAATGACACTTTACAGAGCTTCATTTGCAAGCCCATGCAAACAAAATCGAACGTTTAGAATTGCACATACATAAGTAGCCATACTCTTGAGTTGGAGCATTCGAAAAGCTTAGTCTCCAGTATTCTCTGTTATACGTAATTTTGAACAAGTAGAATATTACACACAAACACAATTTTCAAGCAAACTTGTTTTGATTTCGCGATTTCCGCCCGGATGAATTTTTACTCGATCAACTCATTTTGCAAGTGCGAATTGAGATGATCTATCTTTTCAAACCAATTAAATGCAAAATATACCACGGATGCCTAACAAAAAGTAATCAAAATTATCCAATCTGCAGCTGTAGACAGACATGCCCTGCATTCATAAACCTCTTAATTGCAAAACGGATTTGCAGTGGTCTTAGAATTGATGAGAGGTTTCTGATCACCAAATAAAGATGTATGGAGGGTTTTAACGAGTTCACAGAGTGTATGAAATGGATGGGTGTTGTTGTCAGAATATTTTGTTTTGTTAAGATCAAAACTAGAAAATTTGAAAGAACATAAATCAAGCGTAATCAAGCTTTAATGAGTAGTTTTGTTGATTGCACTATTGACTCTCTGTTAATAGGTCTTTACGGTTGGCATAATTATACGCTCTAAATCCTCAATTAGATCGAAAACCATTACATCATCAGTCAAACGATTATAAACACATCAAGGAGGCAAATCACGTCGCAATATGGTAGTTTAATAACTATAAATGTCATTGCTGACGAGGATGTTATTGTAAGACGAATGAAGGTTCCCGGAAATAATGGGAATTTCCGCCCCACGGGAGTGAGACTAATAGTAGATGGATGGTTTCTTACTCCCCCTATGCCACTAGAACGGCGCTCTCGCCGCGCGCACTCTGCGACCTAAAATTTAAAGGCAACCAAAGCAATATTAGTGCCCAGACAATTGAAATATAACTATGCTGAAATCTTTATGGTAGTGACATTTACAAACACTGTTCCGAACATTTGTGTAGCAACTTCATGTTTGAGCATTTTAAAACCGCGCAAAATGCCGTATTATGATCCCCATAGTTTTGCGAGCGATTTCTCACATCACATCACAACGACGGCGAATTTTTTGCACCATGGACGTCGGTATACATTGTGATAGTTCTATTTGAAATGATCTTGTTTAGTAATGACTAAATAAATAGACTTACAGAATTCAAAATTTCGGGCCCTAATATTGCTTGGGTTTCCTTTAACAGAGCCCTCAACGAATTTCATAGATAATAAAACGATTTTTTTACGCTTTGTATGTTTTGTTGTCTATTCAGTCATACATGTACTTGTACATTTTGCATTATATTCTAATGATGAAGTCAAGGGTTACACAAATTAATGTTAGGTCGCAGCGAGAGCGCAGTGCGATCGCCGTCTAGTGGAATGGGGCCTTACCTGGCTGACAGCTTCCATTTGCCGCCGGTGATGCCGAAGGTGCTGCCACAGTTAAACCCCAGCCAACCCCACCTGGAGGGTTAAACAGGACGTCAGTGCGATACAGTACGTAATGCAGACACAGCTATAACCAAGCATTGCTAATGGGCTTTTCTTAGTATTCACAGTTTTTTTTTTATTGTATCTTCCTAGTAGTTTTATGAAAACAGACAAGTATTATCTTAGTGAGAATCTTTAATACACATGTAAACTCAATACACTCAAACGTAGCAATAGCAAAATTCTATTTAGTATGCATATGCGCATATAATGTTACCAGAACGTCAGTACGATATAGTAGGTAATGCAGACGCAGCGATAACCAAGCATTTGCTAAAATTGGGCGTTTTTAGTATCAACAGTTTTTAGACTTGTTTTCTGATGAAGTATGCTCCTAGAAGTTCTTTGAAAACAGACAATATTATCTTAATCAAAACTTTTAATACTTATGCAAACCTATAAGCACCATCAAACTTGGCAATAGCAAAGATCTATGTAGTAGGCATGTAATATAACTACTACATTCTCAGTTTGCCCTGTTTCTTTTCTGCCACATACTAGATCTGACAAACATATCATTTTTTATGATCTCAGGGTGTTAGTCTTCGCTGTTGTTTCTGACTCCCCCATTTGATAGGCGATGTGAAATACTACCTCAAATGTTACAACTTCCTTGCAGGTTGCTAAAACCAAGATTTATATTCCTCTGGGGAACCATTCTTAGCATCTATCGATTCGTAGCACATCACCATTCGAGCTGCAGCTACAATATGAATTATTAATGTCTTTACTGAGTCTCTTTTTGTTAGTTCTTAATTGGGTAGATCTAGTAATCGTCGTAGGTATCGCGACTACATGAGACATTACCAAGGAGCCTTTCCTGTGCTTTGGGTGCAAAATCTACTAAATCTTGGCGTTATGTAGCTGGAAATCCTAACAAATGTCCAACTTTACAAGTTTCCTAATTTTTCGCTTTGTATGCAATGTCTAAGACGATACCGAACCAAATTAGACAATGCTACCCCTCCCTCGTACATTGCCAAAGCAACAGACACTATTATTGTTAAGAAGCTTATCATCATAATAAGCTGATTGAATTTATACTGACAAGTGCGTTGAACCGTAAATGATGAAATACAAAACGAAGTTGCTTATAAGATAAGGAAGAGGCCATCTAGCTGTAAAGACATTCCTATTACATGTCAACAAAGTGGAAAAGGCCTTCTAAGCCAAAGGCCTTTAATGTCGTTTGCGTTATATGAGAAGCAATAAAAGCAACACCCATTTACGTCTAAGATGGATCACCACTGCTTATCTCAAAAATCTAAGTATTCTTCAAAGAGACCGGCTGTTTAGAACTTTGGATTTTGCATTATATTTTCAAGATGGCCTGTAGGCTGCAGTGTGTCAAAACAGGACGAAACCGCCCATCTGTTTATCTTGATCCCTATTCTGATAGCTGCTCGGAAATCTACATCTAAATGGCGAGTACTTTCCTTTGACTATTCGTCTTTCGTGCTGGTAGTGACGTCTGACCCACAAATGCCTAATAACCTCGGAAGAGCTGTTCCACAGGAGAAACTACTTGTTGAATATGCCATCCCAGTGGTTTTTCAGAGATTTGAAACGCTATAAATTTGCTTAAATCTGTCAAAATCAAACGTAAAAATAAATCTATATAAGGACCTATTACAATGAGGATATAGTAAAAATCCTTGCATGCATGTGAATCCTTACAGTACATCTAGTACACGTATAACAAAATATGGAAAAGGGCAGATTCAAATATGGTGACATCAAACTTTGGTAAAAGACTTTTCAAGTCAAAGATTGGCAAGCGTTTGTACATTCAAAGGTTAATATTTTTTTGGTTTCCATTTTTTTCAATTTTGTCGTTTTCCTAATATGCAATATAAATAAGATCTTACCATAACATGAACATCCCTAGCAGTGCGTTGGTGGGACATGCCATTGTCTTGAGGGGGTCCTTTTTGTCGAACCTCCTGTACCTGGGCCCCAACATCAGCGTGGCCACCAGGCTGACGGTCCCTCCTACCAAATGGACCGGTCCGGCCCCCGCAATGTCTACTGACCCGAGCTTCCTGAGCCACCCGCGCGAGTCCCAAACCCAGTGGGCAGGGAAACAGAATATTAGCGTGTTCAACATACAGAAGAGGATGTAGGCCATCAGGTTGGTACGTTCTGCCATTGCCCCTGACACGATGGTCGTTGCCGTAGTCGCGAAGGACATCTGGAAGAAGAAGCGGGAGAAGATCCATCCCATGTTCGCCTCGTCAGCGTCCACGAAAAACTGCCCGATGCCGCAGAAGGCGTTGGACATGGGGCTCTCTCCGAAGCTGAAGGCGTAGCCGAAGATCCAGTAGGTCAGCCCGCCGAAGAGAACGTCTGATGCGTTCTTTACCATGATGTTCACCTCGTTTTTGGTCGAGACGCTGCCGCTCTCAAGGAGGCCAAAACCTGAGGGGGGAAAGTTTGAAAAGTTAGCGGCAGGCTGGGTAGTGTCAGAAGTGGAAGAAAAGAAAAGAAAAAAAAGGAAGAAAAAAAACTGGATACAAATTCAAAGTTTTGCCGCTCTCATTAAGGCCAAGACCTGTGAGAAAGAAAAGTTAGCGACAGATTATTATAAGAAGGGGGGGGGGGCTCCACTGAGAATTGGGAGCAAATCTAAATTGGAATGTGATGGGAGCTATGAGTTCTTTATTTCGTGGAGACGCTGCCACTCTCAAGGAGGCCGAAATCTGAGGGGGGAAAGTTTGAAAAGTTAGCCAAGGAAAGGTAGTGTCAGAGATGGAAAAAAATACAGAACGAAAGGCTGAATGCAAACTCAATTTTTTGCTGGGAGTTGCATTTTATTGTGATTTTCTCGTGACGAAAACTCCAGAAAAAAAGCACTCTAGGAGGCCGAAACCTGAAGGAAAAAGTATGAAAAGTTTGCCAAGGAAAGACAAAAAAGGCTAAATATGAATTCAAACTTTTGCCGCTCTCTAGAATGCCAAAACAAGTGAGAGAGAAAAGTTAGTGGCAGATTATTGTAAGAAGTGGGAGGGCCTCCGCTGAGAACTAGGAACAAATCTAAATTGGAATGAAAGACTTCGCCCAAGGTGAGTGATGCGAGCTATGAGTTCGTTATTTTTTATTTACCTTCGAAGACTGCAACAAAGCTATGAATCACCAATGTCAAGGACTATGTTACCAAGGAGGCTGAAAGCTGAGGGAGAACAGTTAGCAAGAGATTATAGTAAGAAGTGGGAGGTGTCCACTGAGAATAAGGGAAAAAAAAAACCTAAATTGGAATGAAAGACTTCGCCCACGCTGAGTGATGGGAGCTTTGAGTTCGTTATTTTCAATTTTCCCTCGAAGATTACAGCAATGCTATGAATCATCAATGTCAAGCCCTACCTTATCAACGAGGCTGAAACCTGAGAGGAAAAAGTTAGAGACAGGTTATAATAAGAAGTGGGAGGGCCTCCACTGAGAATTAGGAACAAACCTAAATGGGAATGAAAGACTTCGCCCACGCTTAGTGAAGGGAGCCGTGAGTTCGTTATCTTCGATTTACAAAGCCGTAAATCACCAATGTCAAGCACTACGTCGCCATGAACAATTACATAATCATTCCCGTACACGCATTTTTCTTTTATTACATCGATCACATGGGGTAGCGAATTTCCCGAGCAGCCTCCACCCTTGCTTCTCCTATTGGGTCAGTTAGTCCTCATGCTTAGTGAGCAGTTGAGCTAGCCTCACGATGTTTCTGACCAAGGGTGAAGAGATGCTGTTACAGTCATATATATGTCATATGTAACCCGTAACCTTGAAGTGGCCCTAGGTCTTGTTACGTGGTTCTGGTGACCTTTGAGTAAATAACTACAAAAAAACAAACCATCAAGTTCCTTCGTGCATAAACCGTTGCCCCAAATTAAATCCTGTATATTATGTATGATGCGTGCTCACTGATTACAATATAACAACATAACGCTTGAACATATCTAATTTCCTTATCATGTGCCTAAGTGAGATAGCCACTATATTTCACACGGGACCTCACAATGTCGCAGGCCCACGTTTATGGTCACATTATGGTCTCCAGTATCGACCGAACGTGGACATCCCAGTCGTAATGTACCTTAAGTTGTACATCGTTACGGTGGGAAATGGCTTGTTGCGGACATAACCGACATGCCGTGTGGCTTTGTGGTGCTGTCATGTGGGAAACTGTTAACAAGATCATGCATTTGTAACATAACATCTTTATCAGCCTCGTATCTTTTTGTTCACGGTACTATGTCCTAGTCTGTACCTGGCTAACGGACAGAGAGAGAGAGAGAGAGAGAGAGAGAGAGAGAGAGAGAGAGAGAGAGAGAGACAGACAGACAGACAGACAGACAGACAGACAGATAGGGGGAAAGAGAGGGGAGAGAGACAGAGACAGACAGAGAGAGAGAGAGACAGAGACACAGAAAGAGAGAGAGAGAGAGAGAGAGAGAGAGAGAGAGAGAGGGTTGACAGAGAGAGAGAAGAGAGGGAGAGAGATGGCTCAGTTACCTGAACGAAATATCAGAGTGTAAAAATCTTGTATGGCTGTATTGTTTATATTCGAAAGGTATAATTTAAATCTACCTTTTTAGTTTACGTTTACGCATAATCAATTTCAGACTTATCGTTGAAACTAGATACTAGCAAAACTGGTCTCACAAATGTAATGTTGTGCAACTCTTCCAAACATAGCCGATAATGAACTACATTGAGGCACCACGACCTATACATTAGGAGACCATTCTAGTGATCTACCTAATATGAGATAATGGGTGGGTCTGACAGATTGAGGCCAGATGGGCCAAAAGGGCCAGTTCTGTAATGGCCTTTTCTCTTCCTTTAGTAGCCCTGGCCTGGAGTGTGTTGACAGAGTACTCGAAAGAGTAGGGCAAGTCTACATGGGTTCGTCAGTTCTGTTGCATCCGGGCTTTCCTGGCCTCAGCGGCTGCTATTTTCTCAGCTTCGAAAGATGTGAGGCTGGAGAAAGGGACAAATGTGGCCGTTCTTTGTAAATCGGTACATGGGACGTATTCAATCATAACACCTTCTTACGTTGATTTTAGTGTCGGAAACGACAGTTTGTGATCGTTATCATCAAAAGATGATTAGCATTTTCAATATGGACTTCATCATTTGAATTTCTTGATCATCATTTATGAAAAAGTCCCCAACTTTATTTGTCAAAAATGTACATTTGGTATATTCAAAACTTTCACTACAATATACCTCAGTACTTTTATTTAAAAGGTGTCCTTCTTTTCTTTCTAATTGTAAATTTAGTTAGTATTAGTATTAGTAAGTGGTGCTTTTCAACATGCAGCCTATGCTATTATGATATGAATACGTCTCTGCATATGTGATGTATGCATACAGTTGGATAAATCATTCTCCATGTCTTGATGCATCTTTTAGTCGCCAAAATGTCCCAGTCTCTGTTCAAAATGACAGAATATGCAATTACAACAGGTAACGTCAAACAAGGCTTGATGGATTTCTTGGATTACAACTCAAACCTGTAGCGTTGAGCCGATTTCCCAGAAGGGAGGTCACCTTTCATCCTGATATTTCCATTAAGAGGTCAGTAGTAACATTGTATGGTCTGTCTTCAGAGACCCAATTTTCTTATGTTATTAGACAAGAGTCCTAAACGCTTCTATGTGGGTGTAGTCTATGTGGGTGTTCTTTCCCGTGATAGAACAATCGTTCACATATAACGGTCAAGATTCATAATATATGCCACAGCACAAGATTTCAGTGGCAATCAAGAACTAGCTCGATTATTGGTCTTTTCTTAAACGCTTTCCTACCATTCAGATGCTACTTACGTGGTTTGACTCCAAAACTGCAGCCACTAGACGAAAGGTATAATGATAGGCCTAATGACATGAGTGCTACTTCCATAATATCACTCTCTCACAATTAGTAAGGAAAGGAAATATCCGTTCCTACCTGACTGCATTGTAAATGTGATGAAGGCGCTTGTGAGAATCCATGTCGCGTCGTCCGACCCTGTGTTGTGGTCCGGAGGAATGGAGCCGGGGCAGTCTGTACCATTACAAGGCGCGGTGGTACCAAAGGTTTCGTTCATTTTCCCACTATAGTAGTAGTAGTCCACTGTTTTCTGCTGCTGCAGTAGTTGAAACACTGTATCCCACTGTATGTAACGGAAACGCAAAAATATCCTTCTAAATGGTCTTGAACTCTTTATATGGTTGTATCTCCATCGAAACTGGTGAGAGATGGCATCCACAGGGCGCGGTGGTACCGAAGGGTTATTTCATTTTCCCCATGTTTCTGACAGAAACGCGAAAATATCCTTCTAAATGGTCTTGAACCCTTTACATGGTTATATCTCCATCGCCTTTGGTTAATGATGGTATCCCGGGCGCGCCTGTTGCAAACAGAACTGGTGTAGCGAGACTGTAGGGGCAGCACCTATCACCAACCTCGCTGCCAAAGTACATGATAACCCGTCAAGTACAGGTCTACCAGGTGTTTCAGGCTATACCACGGGGCTCCTTTTTGACGTACAGCACTTAAACGATCAGGAATAGAAGTAGCTGGAGTCCATCCAAGTGCGTCATCCATGCCCGGAAGAACAACTGAAGTGATCAGAAGAATCTCAGCAGGAGGTAAGGATTGCCGTGAGCATCCACAGCGCTCAACGTCAGCGAATCTGCTTGGGGGATCTCACCGTAAATCTGGCTGGAAGGTAGCAATGGACCTAGATGGAATACAGCTTGCAGCCACCGTGGTAGTGATGACTTCACCGAAGCCTTGATGCAACAGTTCCTCTTCTGTTGTTCTAAGCATCCAAACCCCTCCTATCCTTGTGGCTTCAGACGTATAAATACTGCAATGATGTAAGCCTTTCCTTCAACTCTGTCGCTGTTTTGATGTCCCATTAGGGACTGAGCAGATGATGTCGTCTGCGAAGAGCTGTGACCCCCACGCTCGCACGCCGGGAAGCATATCCTGAACGCGCCGGCACGGTGTCACTCATACAAAAGAGGCCGCCTCGACTGATGACGGTCGATTTGTAATATCCTGCGTGGGGGGAGGACTTGCGTACATGAATCACGCTTATGGGACCCGTCAGAATGAGATAGAAATTTATGTTAGTTGACAATCATAACCATTGCTTCTAAATTAGGTTGAAGTGACTAGACGTAAGAGGAAGTAGGGTTACATTGCCAGATATGTCGGTAGTATCTTTGCGATTTCTCGCGAAGCATCTGTAAACGTCACAATCCGGAAAACCATAATTTTTCGTGGTTTAATTTAGCAACGAGTTAGTACATAGCGAGATGACTCGTTTAATCACCTGAACCAATCAGAGGTATCAATTTCATGAATACCTTTTTTGTATTAAAAAAAAACCTAACCTGATGACACCTCTGGAGGACCTAATCGCTCAGGCTTGTTAATCTGCTGATGGTTGATTGGACCAATGCTGTATGTGAAATCAGTCGATAGGTCGTTAGCCTAAAGGATTAGGACACGGAATCTGGGTAAGATTTGGTGTTGTACCAGGCAATCACACGAACAGAACATGTTATTGTTCTTGCTATTGGGTAGGCCGACTTCTCTCTCGGGGTAAAATTGGTGTCTTCGGTTGAAATGTCACGAGCAGATCTAAGACTTGTATGACGTCTTCACAGGAAGATGCTGCGTCATTGGAAACTAATGATTTGAGGGGAGGCGGTAAGTACTCCCAGTCATATCTACTATAATCTACAGCAGAAATGACGGCCCAACGTATCTTCATCGTTATGTGAGTCATTTAACTACTTCCTGAAACCCCAAAGTCATTTTAAGAATAATGATAAGTGTTCTTGCCTAGAGAAGCTGAGTATGCTTAGATTTAATCTGCGTAAGGAATAGCCTGTTAACTTTATTTAATTCTCTTCCATTCTTAATATGTTACACCAGACTAGACATATAAGTTACAGTAACTACATACAAAGAGCTTTGGTACCTTCTTGTTGATTCCCATGTATACATTGAACATTTACGATATCATCACATTCACTCCTAAATGTCACCTAATATGTACAATACGCTCTAATTTCTTCCGGAAAACCAAATCTACTTCCGTGAAATATGGTTATCGTCACATTCACTCTTAGATGTCACCTTATATGTACAACACGCTCTAATTTCTTCCGGAAAACTAATTTTCCGTGAAATATGGCCCGGACCAAATGAACCTTAAAATTGGTTCGTCGCTCACTCAACTCAAGAAATGCAAGATCGATTCCTCCCCGTAATCGTAAGACGTTGAGGCTTAAAGCAAATTTCGAGCAATAAGGACACAATCGATTAGCAAGATCATTAGATGGAAGTGGGTTCCTTTGTAATGTATGATTTTGCTTTCTCCTGAGCAAACATCCACAACTGGTTGGTTGTGGCTCGCAGCAAATCTGGAGAAAGAAGTCAAGCAATAAGGACACAATCGATTAGCAAGATCCTTAGATGGAAGTGGCTTCCTTTGTAATGTATGATTTTGCTTTCTCCTGAGCAAACATCCACTACTGGTTGGTTGTGGCTCGCAGCAAATCTGGAGAAAGAAGTCAAGCAATAAGGACACAATCGATTAGCAAGATCATTAGATGGAAGTGGCTTCCTTTGTAATGTATGATTTTGCTTTCTCCTGAGCAAACATCCACAACTGGTTGGTTGTGGCTCGCAGCAAATCTGGAGAAAGAAGTCAAGCAATAAGGACACAATCTATTAGCAAGACCATTAGATGGAAGTACATTCTTTTAAAATGTATTATGATGTAAGAATTGGTCGATAGTTTTGGTTCATCTGCGTTCTGAAGATTTGACGAGTAAATTACACAGAAAATACATGTATTTACTAGCAATCGTCAATTTGTCTCCCCTCTAAGGCTAGTATATACGGCCTGTCAAAGTGGGGATTCTTCGAATTTTGCTTGGTTTGGTAGTTGGTTGACAATTTGGTTCATCGGCGTTCTGAATATGGGACGAGTAAATCACAGAGAAAATATTTACCACTTATTGTAAATAATTCGTCTCCACTCTAAGACTTGTAGATGCGCGCTGTCAAAGTGGGAATCCTTCACACCCAAGTGGATCGATAACCGGGTGATGAGTCCACTAACCCTGCTACGATTTGCTCCAGCGGTGTGTGAAAATCTATTTACCTGCCGTGCCCGGGCGTACACTAATTCACACCGTGTGCAACACGTCTTCGGAGTCAGTCAATGCTAACCATTTTGGTTGTAGTTGGTTGGCCATGTTGCAATCAGTTCAACCCCTTACCCTGAAAAGTTCGAAATCATTATTGAATCACTGCAAATTTATTTAAAAAAATGTAGGTAGTCCCATAGCCTTCTTGAGGCCGTGGCGTAGGGCTATGGGTACTGGGTTGTTATCCACTGTGTCTAGGGCACGGTATTGGAAGGCAGAGCCCAACCCTCTCCTTCCACCATCTTTTACCTTCCCAACAGCAAATTTATCAATATACAACTCAGGACATGATTACTTTCATATTGAGCCCTCAATCCTTTTACGATTGCAATGAAGCATCATAGTAATTTCGCAGAACTGTCGATACTTTTGCGTACAACGAGAAAATGTCTTTTTTCATCAATATCACAAATCTTTGTAGTTACCTATAATCAGATGTTGGTGTTCAGCTGAAAGTGTTGGATAGTTCTAAGGGCATGTTTGATTTGCTGTCTGTACTTCAGAAATGTGAGAAGACGTTTTGAAAGACAACGGGTGACAACTCATATTCTCTAAAAATAGGGGGCCTTTTCGGTGCTGCACGAAGAAGGATTTTCACTTGATTGATTTGCTGTCTGTACGTCAGAAATGTGAGAAGGCGTTTTGAAAGGCAACGGGTGACAACTCATATTCTCTAAAAATAGGGGGCCTTTTCGGTGCTGCACGAAGATGGATGTATACTTGAAGGACTTTCGCGATATAAAATGCGAATATTGAAAACTCCTGGGACGTTGGTTTTAGCGTGGGCGATATTCTGCCAAGGTGGCAGAAAGGTTGTGACTTGAGGCCAACCCGTGAGGCGATGTACATAAAATCAATAGAGTCGGGAACAAATTATGGGCCTTGAAACGTAATTCTCGACCGACACGTGACAGTTGAGGTGATGTGATTTACCTCATATACACGCCTGGGGTAACACATCGCTCTGTAAAGATAGCTGTGGCAACCCCTGTCACCTTCGAAGGCGTTTTGAATTTCACGATGAGTTAGCAATTCTGCTAGACTGCACAATATTTGGCCCCATACAAGGGTACCACTCACAACGTGATGACATCTCTCTCCGTTACCATTATGAATTTTCATCTCACAATGGTTTGGGAAGATATATGGTTATCAAAGTAACGAGATTCTTAATTCGTTGAGACTCATAGATAATCATGTTACCTTTAGTGTTAAGCCTTTTCTGTAAATTTAATCATCATATAGACGCAGGAAAGTAGATCATGTAGATCTTAAAGGTTAAGACATGTGAGGGTGTTTGAGGGGCTTTTAATTATCCCAGCACCCCCCCCCCCACACACACACATTCACATACACATACTCATACACATACAAATGCACATGCACATGCACATGCACATGCACATGCACATACACATACACATACACATACACGTACACGTACACATACACGTACACATACACACACATATATACATACACGCTCATACACATACACATGCATATTCACACACACACACACACACACACACACACACACACACACACACACATGCACGCACCACACACACTACAACTTATATGATATTGAAAGTAACTCTTATTACAACAAGACCATTCATGCGATGAACATTTGTTTCCCTTGACTATAGAACTGACTTGGTGAATATCTTCACCTTATTTCAGCATTATATGTACATTCACCCACGCCGGGTTGTAAGGGGTAATAAATGCGTGGGATTTAGAAACCATGCATGCCTCAAATAGAACAAGCCATTCCTCTTTCATCCAGTTAAGACCTCATTTACTTTAAAGGCACGAAACGTGGTCTGAACACATGCCGAGGTAGATAAGGATGTTTAGTAAGCGCGGAAGAGGTCTATTGTACTTGCCTAATGGAATTCTCTCCTGAAGACGCGTAGAGAAAGACTACAATCTCTCTGTGTGTACTTTATAACCTTGTAGAATGCTGACTAAGTGGGGCGTACGTTATTCATTGAAGATATGAGCTACGCTTACACTACTCTTATCAAGAGAATATACCACATTGTGTTGATAAATTACAATGCTATATCTATATCATGTACCTAAGAGGACTACATCTCTTTTTCTGGACATCTCAATTTCTGGGCATTTTGTAACCATGTGGAATTCTTATTAGTTGGAACATACGTTACCTATTGGAGATATGAGCTACGCTTACATTGATCTTACCAAAAGATTACACCGCATTATGTTGATAAGTTACATGCTATATCTATATCATCTACCAAAGAACCGAAGAGAATGAGTGTATTTCTCTCTTTGTATTTTATAACCATGTAGAGTGCTGACTAGACGAAACATACGTTATCCGTTGGATAAATGAGCTACGCTTACATTGCTCTTATCAAGAGGATATACCTCATTATGTTGATAGATTACTATGCTATATCTATATCCTGTACCTGAAGGCTATATCCTTCGCCAAACGTCTTATCGCGGGGTGCATTGTTTAGATACACCGGGGGTAGTCAATCAGGAACATGCCTGTGTGGGCAAATGTGGTATAGGTGCTGTTTGGAAATATAAATTTTGACAATGTAGGCTTGTTACTCTGCAATTCAGAATGAGTTTCCCCTGCTCATCTACGTTTGCACTGGGTGTAATAATATATGGTTCATTTTGTTCTCAGTAAATTAAGGTCAATTCTCAGACCCGCAACGAAGATAGTGTTGGCTTCCCTCAGAAACGCATGGAAACAACCTTTGACGCTGTGAATTCCAAATTTCCCCTCTTTTATCTCATCTTGTAAATATCTATCGCCACGTCCATTTTTAAGGTGTCCAAAAGGAATCGTTATCTAACAATGATTTATTTACACAAGTTCAGTATTGTTGCTGTTAAGAAGATTTTATTACGTCAAAACATTGGTAATAATCTTTTCTCCTTCGAGTGTCATTCAATGCATAAAAACAGTGCATGACACATATTGACCAGGTTGTGAACAGGTTGTATTGATGTTTTGACTGATGGCATGAAATGTTTAATACTTTTACCCCCACGAAGAACGCCAGGCCAACTTATGGATGATCGCTGCCTTTTGCCCTCCGGAAATCCATCAAAATCCAACTACCGTTTGTAAAACTACAGATCCATCAATCGTTAAAAGCGCACAATGCCTCAAGCGTCGGTACGTATTATTCGTTCTACTGTACTGTTTTTCAATATTTTTAGCCGTAGGCGATATGAAATCAGGATTAGATAGGATTTATGTAAAGCTCATATGCTATTGTATTGCCGTTTGCGCAACATTATTGCTTTTTGCTACTTTTATTGGATTCATATCAGCGTTAGCACAATATGTGTATCTATGACGGCTAGCATAGATGACATGTGTGTTATTGAAATGGCAATTGGTATGGGAGTGTTTGCTTAAACGGAGGCCTAGGGAGTAAATCACTATCATCAGTTGACATGAAAGTTCGAAGTGCCAGTAGAGCGACATGTATCAAGACGGACCAAAATAGGGTGGTCAAATTTTGAGGGAAGGGGCTCCTTTCATTTTTAGATATTAGATAGCTATAGGTTGCACATCTTTTTCAGAGATTACAAAGGATGATGACACTTAGAAAATCGATACTAGCCGTCGCAATTCACAGTTTCTAGCCTCAGCTACATCTATTATGTCGTTTTTCGTACGACTTCCTCTTGTATTATCCTCTTCGGAAAGAAATTCAAATTTCGTTGCCTACTTGAAACATTCTGTAAAGTATAATAGCTACAAGTACAAGCTCTAGAATGTAATAAGTTTTATTCTGTAATGCTTAAAATTGTTAAATCGTATATCTACGGTCAAATCCATTTTTAATATGAATTTTACTTCTTAACTTAGGACTTTGTCGATTGTGTGTTTAAAGTAATAATCATGTTTTACGTCAGGGTTAGCCCTTAGAAATAGCTTTTGCTGGTTGGGCAACCCTGGCATGTAAATACAATGTACATGCTGAACCAATAAATAAATGAATAGATATAACATCTGCCCATTTCAATATCACTGGGTCAACATACCAACATGTAATCGATGTTTCGTTATCCACAAGCACTATTTATTTCAGCCACAGAAGAGCTGACGTAGTATACATCATACATGACAAGGTCCAGTTTCCAGGTCAAAGGTCAGAACCAGGGTTAATTGTGGTAATATGTCGGAGTGATACAGCAATATGTCAATGTCGACTACCCCGGGTATATTGATTGTTCCCTTGTCGTTTGATTAATTAGCTCACTTAATTATATTCCTCAGTCAAATTGGTTTCATAAAAGTCTTTTTCATTTAGGTCTGAAAAGTTAGGGTTATTTTTTGAATTGCCGGTGTACGTTTATTCATGAAAGAAATATTTGACCGAGTCCTTGAAATAGATGCAGAAGAATGAACAAGAAATCTTTGTGTTCTTAACAGCAGATAAGGTTTACATATTATTTATAATCTGTCCAGCATTGAAGTGTAGGCCTTTGCGATTGCAAAATATCAAGCCTTCATTTGGGGTTGCTCGAGTCGTAACTTAACGACATCACCTGTATTTTGATATGCTTCAGGCAGGTCTTCTCTCTCTCTCTATATATATATATATGATGGAACTGGAGTGTACTTCGTGAAATGAATCAAACGCGTAGGAGTTCATCAGTATGTCTTACAAATGCAGAACGATATTCGAACGATATGAACGAGGGTCATCCTAACGTGGTCTTCATCACGTTACGTATCTGTGAACTAGACTGTACACTATTATATATGATATATAAGTAGAAGACACGTAGAAATGTATCAAAAACTGTTTCCGAAAGTTCATGAGCATGATTGTCTTAAAAATGCAAGACGATATTCCTAAAACGTGTCTTCCTCGCGTTACGTATCTGTGAACAAATGCACACTATATATGACATGTAAAAGACATGTGTCCGGCTAGAGTTGTTCTAAAAGATGTTTCTGCACTATTATGTCGCGTTCAGTGACTACAATAAGCCGTGCAATTTGTCATGCTAGAGGTGTTCTAAAAGATGTTTCAGCACTATTATGTGGCTATAATACGCCTTTCATTCTACAGCCAAACTTCTAGATTACTATGCATGCTCACCACCCACAGATCAGCACCAAGGAGAGGTACCAATCTCCAGGGGATTTGATTTGTCTCCTGCAAGTTGTTTTGCTTTATCCTCCGTAAGACTTCTTTAATCAAACGCGACCGTTCACTTGGACTGAAATGAGAACATATGGCCGCAATTAGAGAAGATTGCTGAGACATCTTCCAGCATACTAATGACTTATACCTTAAACAGGGACATCAACGTGGGGTTGTGTGGCGTAACGACAGGGTTTTCGGCCCAGAACCCGGGTTCGAATCCCTAACGCCACCGATCTTGTGCCCTGGGGAAAAAAACAATTTAAACGACTTTCCTCAATTCACCCAAGTATAAAAACGGGTATATTATGTGTGTGGGTCACGACGCCAGCAATAGCTGCCTGTGTCCCAAGTGTTGCAATTCTAATAGAATTAATTCAACGATGTCAACACGGGGAACAATGGCTACTTCTACTCAACTCGCCTCTGTCCTCCATTAATGAGCGAAGTTCTGCTGTGGTGATGTTCCTGAGTCCAGCATCCCTTGTTGTTGATGAATGTTGTGTGTTTTCTGCCCTTTTTCCTCCTTCCCTCTGTTGGCTCCCAGAGGATAAGCTGGCTGCTGTCAGCTCAGTATGTCGGACGCAGTCAGATACACAACTCAACGTGAATGGCTAACTTCTTGGTGGGAATTTTCATGCTTCATGTTGAGAGGATATATCTGTGTGAAATTTGATACTAATACTAGGCGTTTAAAGTAGAAATATGGACTGAAATGAGAATATATGGCCCTAATTAGAGAAGATTGTTAAGATGTTTCCCAGCATACCGATGACTTATACAACTCCACGTGAATTGGTAACTTCTCGGTAAAAAGTCTGGGTGTTTCATGTAGCGAGGATATCACTGTGTGAAATTTATCATACTAAGGGTTTAAGTTAGAAATGTATTTTGGATACAACATTGGACTTAAAAACGTTGACGTGCAGTTCAGTTCATGTACACCCTGTCCTTTCATCCAAGAGTCATTATTTCATGTTCAGGTTTTTAGTACAACTCTGATGAACTCAGGGTCCGCGTGGTTAAGCTAGTAGGCACGGGACCGAGAGGTCACCGGTTCGATTCCTGGCGTTCCCGGGAAGACGTTGTGCCCCTGGAAAAGGCATTTAAAACGACTTTCCTCACTCCACCCAGGTGAATAAATGGGTACCTGACTTCGGTTGGGGAGGTAAAAGGCGGTTAAAGAAGAGGGTTGGGCTCCACCTTCCAATACGGTACCCTAGACACAGCAGATAACAACCCACTGACCCTAGAGTTTCAACAAAGGCTATGGCAATTGCATCATTTATCATGGTGGCGTTGCGTTGGCACCATATTGCCAATTATGTTCGTTTCTGTCTTTCATGAATCATCATTATTGACTTTTCTCCTTCCAGTGGTGAAGAATGAAATCCTCTTTCCTTCCCCTCAGGATACATACTATCCTTCGAGATTACTCTTTATAGACTTGAATATTTGAAACTTGCAGCCTTGGCAGATTCACTGATGTCCATAGAATACAAATCGCACAGAGGTCAACTGCCCGCACTAACTCATCCCTTGACCCGTCCAATACAATACCAACTTTCCGATCCATTCGCTTCAATATAGATTCCTCAATGAATGCTAACATGAGGCATTCCTGGCACCGTTCTAAAGGCTACATATAGATAATAAAACACCCGATAGCCGTCGATATGTGAAAGCCCGTTGGGGGTCCTAAATCCGGAGAGTTATGGCGTTGTGATCGACTGTGTCGGCCTCCGGTTGTTGAAACACACCTCCATGGCAGATCGAACCGGTATAATATCGATTGCAGTAGGATAACTAATGCCTCATGAAGGATGTCTTGTCTACAGCTGGCAAAATGCCAGGGCAAAATTGGATCGGCGGGAAAGCCATTGTTCTTGTCTGGTTTCGATTAAAGGTAGGCCGACTATCTGTTAAAAGCCGGTCTTTAGATTCCTACTTAAAGATTAGTTGTTTGCCATAGGTACATTTTTTCCATATCACGGTTTGTTAAAAGCCGGTCATTAGATTCTTATTTCAAGCCATCAACCTTTTTGCCATCTGCACATTCAATTTTTCAATATATTCAAAATTCTAGAAATTCATTCGTAAATTGTATGTGATATATACCTGGACCATTGCAAAATTTTAGAAATCCAGTCGTAAATTGTATGTGATATATACCTGAACCATTGCACCACTGAACCAAAATGCCATTGTTCTTTTTTGGCTTCGATTAAAGGTAGGCCGACTATCTTTTAAAAGCCGGTCTTTAGCTTCTTACTTTAAGCCAATAACTTTTTGCCATTGGTACATATAATTTTTTCACGTTCAAAACTTTACAAATTCATTCGTAAATTGTATGTACTATATGCCTGAAACATTGCACAACTGAACCAAAATGCCATTGTTCTTTTCTGGTTTATTTGTTAAAAGTCGGTCTTTATGAATTCTTACTTTAAGCCATTAACTTTGTGCCATTGGTACATCCGTATTCAAAATTTTAGAAATTCAATTCACAATCATATAACACAAAACAGGAATGATCAAACATAGGAATAATAAATCAAACAACTCAGAATAATTCAAAACAATAACAACTCAAAATCACAAATTCATTCAAGTGAGGGTTAGAGGTCAAATGTCTTTGCTAGGCAACTTTCCGAAAAACGTAACATTGGGTTTTCAACTGTCAAAGCAACCCCATCAAAGTTGGAATTGTATCTATTATATTTTCCTCAGAGCTGAATTAGCTTTGATAGCTGTGTGTCTAGTGGTATGACTTATACAATTGTGTTGACTACTTGGTAGTCTAAGAAACCAGTATAGACTCAGGGGCTCTGTAGAAATGTAATTTGTATACTGACAGCCAATGTCTGAGACATTCTACCAGTGATCATGGCAGGCCAGTGTTGTAATTGCTTCATATTCTTGGTTAGGTACTACAAAGCTGTTAATGTGCAACTATACTTTGATTCCTTTTATACACTATATGATTTCAAACGTACTGAAGTAAATTCAAAAAAGTCTTCAATAGTTGGTAAATTGTCTTAGCCAGCGAGCCCCTTCACCGACGTGAACACCACGACATTCAGAAGCAGAATGAGGTCTGGGAGTTTACGTTAGTTGAATTTATTGGGTGGTTTTATAGTCCAGCCTTGTTCTTTAAGACGTTTGTATCAAGCATATGAACCACGCAACCGATGGTATAAGCTTTGCACACCATTTTGCACACAATTTCTTCAGGTTAGCAATATCACCGATATCCCATGACTGCTCTCCATGGCAGTTGATGTAATACTCTTAACGATAATCTATAAAGTACCTTAACCCTATCTAGACCGGGCTTTTTTGAGACTTCTTGGACCGGGGGGGGGGGGGCAACACTTAACGACAGTCAGTAAATTTCTAGCGAGGTCCAATCAAATGGCTGTTAGCAGGTCACCGAACGTCGCCAGATCCGGTCCTTTCAAATGCAAAGTAGCCAATTAACGCCAATCTACTGGCACGCGAGGGACAAGAATGAATATTTCACACCCATTGTCCGTCGATTACTGGTTCATTGTTAATAGCGGCAATACATTACGAAGTAACTTTACGTGGGACTTGCAGCACATGACTTTTAATCCTGCTTATGTAGAGCAGAACTACGCACTGAACAAGTTTTAAACATCGACAAGACCTGACTACACAACGCCTTATATTTGATAATGCAGTATAGCCATAACGCCACGCTTCGGAGAGAGCATTTTGGTATCTTTAGCATGGTTAAAGTTCTAAGCTGTAGCACTTCGTATCATGCATTTTCTTTAAATTTCATGTACGGAAATAATGTTCGGTGATAGACAATGTGACATACAAAACTTTACATTTATTGTCATCAGAAAATACAGGGAAGTAATGTCGCTATCGTGTTTGGCTGACCATAGTCTGCGCATGTATAGATTCAACAAAGGTAAGTATACAATGTCGAAGGAAAAACAAAACTAGATGCATAGGTAATACTTAACGATGATAAACAAAAGCGGGTTTATCGGCTCTTTTGAATGCCTGCGACTGGCTCATCCCAAAATGCCGTGTCAAATTAATTAGGCACGGTTATACGTACGACTGAACAAAATTCGCGATCTAATTCATACAACCTCAAAGCCGACTTGTTCTTAATGTAACATGAAATACGCACAATATTTGCCATGCTTTTTACATTTTACAATTTCTACGTATGTGTTAGTCTTGAGCGTCCAAAATCCTGACCCAGGACTAGCTTGGACTTGATTTCCCTCCATTTCTGTACGCGGCCCGTCTTCGAGAGCTTGCTTTTGGTGGGAAATGTTGGGTCGACTCGAAGAATTTCACCTTCGTGGGGATCTTTTCCCTCCCGCAATGACCGCTCCATTAGCGCTAGTGCAGCGCCATTGAAGCTGTAAAACTTCATCTCTTCAGTCCCTTCGCGTTTTGGTGGTGAAAGTTAACTTTACAAACTGATCTAGATGTATACGTACGGAAGTAGTGGGAATAACAACTGAAATGCGCTTGGTTTGAGTTGATGACATTTACATAAGACCAGGGGTGTTAACAACCCAAAACTCGACCGTCATTGGCTAATTGTCGGTGACGTTCGGTGACCTGCGAGCAGCCATATGATTGGACCTCGCTAGAAAGTTACTGCCCGACATTTAGTGTACACGCGGGGGCCCGGGGCTCTTTCGACCCCCCCGTCATAACTTCCGAACGGTAAGCTCTATCATCACCAAATTTGCAGGGAGTGATGATCACGTAAAGTTTTATAATTCCTGTAATTTTGGTGACGTTATGACGTAATATGACGTAATTATGACGTCATCGATGTGATTTTATTGGCTAAATAGGGAATTCCCATAATTTCTAAAAACATTAGACAAAATAGTGCGTATTATTGATTTAAAGGTATGCCAAGACATTTGACGTCAGTTGTGACTAAGTTGACGTCAAAACGACGTCGGAGAATGACGTAATGTGTTGTTAGCGACCCCCTGGGATCCGCCATCTTGGATCGGACATTTTGAAATTTTTAAAAGTACATTTTTTCCATGTATGATCCCAAATAACAATCAAAATAGACTAAAAACATTAATCTGAATGTTTCTGGTTAAGATAATTCCAGGTTGTGACCAATTTAAAGGCAAAAAAGGCTGTTTATACCGAAAATAATGATTTTGTCCGCCATCTTGGATTTTGAGCGATGACGTCATCAAATTAGCATAATTTATGAATATTAAATCATGGCAGTTACATTAAATCACATGTGATGTCATACATGAAAGAAACTAGTGTGGTTGAGCAAGAAAACATTGGAAACAACTATGTTTTTATCGAAATTAGTGAAATTTGCATAAAATGCCTCTTCAGAAACCCGTTGCCATGGCAACACGAAAAATGCTAAACTTATACTTTTATCATAATATTGTTGCCAACTAAATTTTAGGAAAAGTCACCAAGTTTGGTTGTCCTACCATACGTCGTTTGGCAGTAATACGATGTCAAAGTTGGCGCGGGCACTTTTAGCCCCCCCCCCCCCCCGGTCTAGATAGGGTTAAATTATGTACAACCTGTATCAACGGCCAAAATTATTACCTAGACAGCATTAAAATGATATATCTATACATACAGATATATATGGATGGGTTTAGGACTTGGGGAAGAGCCAAAACTATAATAGTGTGTTCTCGTATGACCTTTAAATATCAAGGGGCCTAGTAATGTTGGTGCAGATGTGACCTGCTTGACCGACTTAAAAAGGAATACATCTCATGTACATGGGTCATTCCGGGTTTCAAAAGCAGTAGAACCTGATATAAACAACTTGAGCTTAAAGGTTCATCTGTGTTGGTAGAAATAATTCTGAAACAGGTTTTAACTGTAATTTCCAACACAAAAATTGAACACAAATGTCTGCAACTTATTATCCACTGCTCACCGAGCCACGTGTCTTATCTGCATAACGTGACGTCATCTTAGCGGTGCATTGCTCATTCCTTGACAAAGACTGGTGTTGTACAGTCGAAAATTTGGGTAAGTCCAAATTTTTTGTTGGAAATTACAGTTAAAACTTTATTTTGTACAAAATTAGTGTAAGAAACGTCTAATCTCTTTCGATGTCCCTATTTTATCAGCGTATCGGAATGGACTAGATGTTTTTCGAAGTTAAATGGCTTTAACAAGATAAAAGTCGTACTTGTATAATAATATAGTGTGTGTTGACAATGAAAAGTGTATGATGCTACGCGTGAAAGCTTCCTTTTAGCTTGTCTTCTTCACAAAGGATCCGGCAAACTTTCCACTCCTAAACTTGGGCACTGCACTTGTGATCACAACTCTGGCTGGATTCACATAATTTCCTTCACTTTAAGTGTCCCTGTCATTTCTTTCATGTCGAGATGCGGCAGCGCAGTTACACTGATCATTTAGCACCTAGCGAATCATTGGACACTTAAGGCAATATGTTCTCAGCAGAGGCCAGGACTTTCCATTAGTGTAGCTTGTTTCATCCAGAAACTTACTATTCTCTTTGAACTTGACATAAACCTCTTAAAGGCTCACATGGGAGAGACAGCAGTTATTTTGAGGCGTCTCTACCTTAAGTGCTAAAGGCAGCAGTAAATGCTTGTGATTTTGGGCGTACCTCATCCCTTCTATCCACCGGTATAACTGTTTGACCGTTGGGGCACCACAAAAAAACTGGCAACCAGTTTTCTCCACCTTTCATGATGGTTTTCTGTTTTTTTTCCATGCTTCACTCAGTGTCATGCCTGTCCATTCTCTGATATCATCCTCCTATATTTTCCGTTGCTTACCCCTCTTTCTTCCTCCCTGGACCACATGTCCCATGACATATTAGCTTGCAGCTCAAAACAATCAATAATCACATCGATCCACTTAATTGAAAACAACCAGCATCGATTCTTCTTCTTTAATGAGAAACACAACAAATCATTTCAATGGGTGAAATCCTCTGGATCTCAACAGCCTTTCAATTTAAATATCTATTTACACTGTGAATGTGAACCAGTCAGCATTGCCTTAAGGAACTTCCTGATGGTCACCGAAACGTTGGTTTAATAAATCACTTGGTTGTGTAAAAAACAGTCTTTTCAATCATCTGTATCTATTAACACCTTAGTGAACACGACGTACATCAGAATATTCAACAATCTTGGCTGTGAAATATAATATTAATAAACACGAAATGATAAACCACGCGATAAATACCACCACCCAATAAATATCTCTAAATACTTCTGACGGTTTGAGTCTATACCATGTACCATGTATAAAACTATAAACTATTCCTTGGCGTGAATAACTATATTTACTAGGTGTATTCATTCTCACAGTCTGAAAGTTAGTTTGTACTTTTGACTCACCTCTGTTCAGACCAGACAATCAAAAAATATTTCAAACCGTGATTGTCAAAATTACATGGTTTAAATCTGAACATTATTACTCAAAGTCTCAATTAGAAATAAATCTCAACAAGGCCACAAGGCACAATATAAACTTGACAACAGTCTCAGGACACACAGTCAACTACATGAAAATGTTAGTAAAAAAAACTTCCGTAACAATCCGATAAAGATTTAATAGAAGAGCTAGAGTAATGATATCAATTCAATAAAGATATAATCATCTCTGACGCAGGCAATTGATATAAACTTTGTTTCCTGTGTATTACCAAATAATCCATGTTCCATATACGTGTACGTATACTGTATCATATATTGAATAGCGTAGTGTTTAGTCTTAAGTTATGTAGAACTCATTAGCATCGTTAATAGGCAAAGGCATATGTGTCTTGATATTTAGTACTGCTTACGAACTTGCCATACATTGTACCTGTGGCATTTGTGCAATAAAGTTTGAATTGAATTGAATTTTAATTGTATTTCAAAGTTATTACAGATGTTTGTATTTAGAAGTTTTCTGTGTGGTGAATGAAGGACACGCCGCCGAAGTTGAGCTTGTTCATTTCGTTGCATGCTTTTGTAACGTCTGCTGTCATTGGTGGAGGTCCGCAGCTGAACACCCCAAACAGGGTCTAAAAAACAAAAGCACATAAGATATAACTTTTTTAGTTCGTAGAATAGTCACTTGTTCCACTTGTTACCATTGTTAATCATAACTTGCACCATCTGTATTCTTTTTCTCTTGATCGTTTCATGTTGCAATTAGCCCTCGGGCAAGAACTTGTAGATAAAACTCTTTTATAACTTGAAAATCTGTAACAACGCGAGGGTGTCATGGGATATAGTGCAATACGTCAGCTACAAAACAGGAAATAGATTAGCGCTTTTGGTCATTATGACGAATCAAATAAAAGATCGAAAACTAACCTCTTGATTCGGGTCCTGAAGCGTATTTAAGAAGTATAGGAAGTACAGATTAGTCATTTTTACATGGCATTACAACACCTTTTGTTTCATCGGGAGCATGAGCTACAAAAAGCCTTTCTTCAAGATAGATCATCATCAACATGTTTCATACTTATCAAGTTGTAGCGTACACATAGCTTAGCCTCCAGTTTCCCTTCTTGTACATCATGATAGATAAAAGAATTTAGGCCGGACGTGGCGACCGTTATAATTTGTTTTCGCCCAGCGGTGTTCTCACGTAAAAACCCAGGGGCCATGTTCTTCAGTCTAGTAGAAAAGTATTGTCCATTATGGGCTAAACGTTTTTGCCCTGAACGATTTTCACTTTTTTTGATTATAGGTGCTTTTATTTATTTGAGTATTTGTAGAGTGATTGTAGGTGCTTTTATTCATCAGAGTATTTGTAGAGTGATTGTAGGTGCTTTTATTCATCAGAGTATTTGTAGAGTGGTTGTAGGTGCTTTTATTCATCAGAGTATTTGTAGAGTGGTTGTAGGTGCTTTTATTCATCAGAGTATTTGTAGAGTGGTTGTAGGTGCTTTTATTCATCAGAGTATTTGTAGAGTGGTTGTAGGTGCTTTTATTCATCAGAGTATTTGTAGAGTGATTGGAGGTGCTTTTATTCATCAGAGTATTCGTAGAGTCATTGTAGGTGCTTTATTCATCAGAGTATATGTGGAGTGATTGTAGGTGATTTTATTCATCAGAGTATTTGTAGAGTCATTGTAGGTGCTTTTATTCATCAGAGTATTTGTAGAGTCATTGTAGCTGCTATTATTCATCAGAGTATATGTGGAGTGATTGTAGGTGCTTTTATTCATCAGAGTATTTATAGAGTGATTGTAGGTGCTTTTATAATTATTTATCGCGAAAGTAGGCATATATTCATTTTCGTAAAACGATAAATCTGATAGAAGATTGAAGACTGACCTCAGGATGCTCCTCTTGTAGCGAAGTTAGGAAGAACTGGAAGTCGGGACGCCCGAAGTGAGTGATGGAGTTCAGGCCGGTGAACAGGCTGCGTCCGGAGATACGCTGGAAGTGGCGCTCACAAATGTACTGGGGGATTCAAAATGACGTTTGAAGAATTTCAAAGCTCAAAATTAGACCACAAAGTTTACTGTCTCTATGTCCTGAAAGCTACTACCATAACCATTATCACCGTGACTTTGTTTTGCCTACAAGAATATTTGTTTATTTGAATATCGCTTTTGGTAAAATGGCAAACAAAGCAATTCAGAGGCAATTGAGGCAGTGTCGAGCGTCTTGTAGAACTGTGTGATGATGTTATCGAGGATACTCAAACAAACACGTGTCATACCAGCAGTCCTGAGGTCAGATTTCTGGTAGAACTGTGTGATGAAGATGCTATCATACTTGTTGACCAAGCATATTTTATAAACAAGCAAACAAACATGTGGCGTACCAGCATGGTGGTCCTGAGGTCGAACTTCTGGTAGAACTGTGTGATGAAGATGTGCACGCTGACCAGGTCGTTCTTGTCCTTCTCCTCCACCTCCCGGATGATGTCAGTCAGCCACTCGAACTGCTTCTGGGTCCGAGTCACCCACAAGAAATAAATCTAAAGTATGCAAATATGAAAATTCATATCAAACCTTCTTGTCTGTCGTAGGGGTTCAAGATGAAGGCATTGTCAAATTTGAGACATACTCCATAGTCATTTACAAAGTCGTTCCCTTCACTCATCTACATGTTAACATGAATTTGTAATCTACAGTTTAAAAGTGACTGCTTGAGGCAAAGTGTCTCTCAATGTTACATGATAATTTAAAGAGTTTCTAGATCCAGATTTGACTTTGTCGTGCATTGTGTCCATAAATATGAAAATGGTTTGTTCGTTTTTCTCTTGGAGAGGGGGTAGCCAAAATCTATCCATTAGCAGATGCCCTCAATAGAAATAAGTTTTCCTACAGATGCATACAGTATTTTTTCATTTGTGCAAGCCAAATTAGCGTGCTCACCTTCTTGCAAACAAACTTGGCCCCCATCTCCGACTTGTGCACGATGTCCTTCAGGATGGCGGCGAACGGCGTGACCCCGATCCCTCCTCCGATCAGGACGGCCACGGGGAACTTGTACCAGTCCTGGTGACCCTCCCCATAGGGGCCGTCAACAAATACCTACAGGACGACATTTGTAAGATTGTTCAACACATGATAGTCATATTTGTGAAGAGTGCATATATACTCGCTGTCATAAAAGAAGAAACAACAACCTTGTTTTCCTGTATGCCGTTCATTCATTATTTTTGCCCCATCTTACATTTGTTTATTTCTTTCTTCCTTCGCTCGTTTTCCCAGTTAGGCAATGATATACAACCATGCTTATGACCCTGCAACAAACGTACTGCAAATCTAAATGACCAAGGACCAATAAAGACTAGAAGAAGACGTCTTCATTTTTTTTCAATTGATTATAAAAACTGTGCCAATTGGTAAAATAAAATACTTTGACGGCAGGAAATAGCGCAAAGCACCGCAAATAACAGCAAATAAAACTGAAATTTCTTACAATCTCACATCAAGTATTTAGAGGATGTAATCTTTAGAATAAAATATGTGTGACCTTTTCAAGCCAAGCCACATGACCAGTATTTGACATAACGTGGCAAAACAGCAACATAAAACTACATTTTCTTACATCCTCACATCAAGTTTGTAATCTACATGTTTAGAATCAAATATACTTATAACGTGGATTACCATAGGAAGTTCGTGTCCCTCTATCTTGGCGGGATCGTACACCTTCCTGAGGTTGTTGGTCCAGGGCCCGACGGAGCGGATGTGGAGGCTGAGGGTGTCCTCGTGCGGCGCTGATGTCAGCGTGAACGGGTGATACTCGTTATTTCCCAGGGCGGCCGAGGCGATGCGAACCCACTGCCCGGACTTGTAGTCGAAGTTTGCCGGTCGTTTGAGCTCCAACATTGTGACGGCTAAAAAGAGAAGAGAAAATGTATTGTGAAGTAAGGTTTACCTATTAAACAAAAAGTTCAGTCGTTCTTGGAAGCTTTCAAGACTATCACTGTCAACATTATTTTACGGCTATAAAAAGAAGTTTTTTTTAGGGGAAAGGTATCTTGTGTGAAGAAAACTTTACCTATTTGCCAAAATGTTTACACGCAACAAAATCCACTAGTCTAATAGTTCAAGACTGTCACTGACAACAGTGTTACAGCTAAAAAGAGATTTTCATCAACTTGAGAGAAAAGTTAGTTAATACGGAGACTTGATATATTTGACTAAACGTCTCTTTCACTCAACAATGTTCTTTGAACCTTTCGAGACTGTCTGTTTATAATCAAAACTTGACATGCCTGTCAGAGTAACACAACCGATTTTTTCCTTATCCACAATACATCTAGTAACCACTGCAGTTAAGCCAGAACCAGAGAGAGGGCACTTTTGTATGTATGAATCAGAACTCACCGGAGGGCAGTAGTTCGGCCTTGAGGACAGGAATCTCCACCTTCTTGCGGCTGATGGACACCAGTTTGTCCAGGGTGAAGAGGACCAGAGGACCCAGCAGGAAGTAGTAGAAAAAGGGCTCCTGCATGGTGAAAAAGTTAAAACTAGTTTCAAGTACTGTAAAAGCAGAAATGTTCGCAGGGATTCAATTTCACGTTGGTTTTGAGCTCGCGCTTGTAACAATAGTAGCGCTACAGTAACACAATGGAAAGACTTTTCGCAGCGCTTTTACGTTCGCGATAAAGAGTTCTCCACGAAAACCATGTACATAAAACCATCGCGAATATTTCTGCATTTACAGTATTCCAACAAAGACGAAGAAATAGTAAACAATTGTAGAATATGAACATGTGAAAACAATGAAATATTGGTAACTGATTGGACTAACCATGCATGTATAGTCCAATGTATTACTTAAACGAATGAGAACATCTTTCAAAGATATCTTTACCTTAAAGCATAAGAGTCGTCATCTCCTGTCTTGAAGAAGGTGTTACCATCATGGTGTTCAACAATGTGTAGGGGTTAGGGTAGAAATTTGACATACCTGCACCAGACATATCTGCACCCATGGAGCACTGTGAGGGGGTACAATGTCGGGTACAAGTTGTGTAAAAAGGTTAGGGATATAAATTTAGCTATAGAGTAAGACGTACCTGAACTAAATGGCCGGTCCCGTGCACGACTGTGAGGATGTACAACGTCGGGTACAGGTTGTGGGTAAACCAGAAGGCCTTGAACACGTAGCGCCGGGCGTACTGCGTCGCGAAGACGTACATCACAGCCAGGACCAGGACAAGTAGCACCCCGGTCATGCCTAGAGTTTTTAAAATAGAATACATATCTTAGGGACATACAATGTTATGTTACTGCTCGTGCAGAAAATGTTAGCACCTTTTTGTAAGTTAAAGACACAGTACATACATGTTGCAAAAGTAACTAACAGCTCTGAGCTCTCTCTTGAAAATTCAACTTCTTCTTGAAGATTTTAATCTACGATTAAAAATTTACAAGTACTTAAACCTTTTAGACAGGCCTATAAGGCTATGTGTGCTTGATGGAGGTTTAAACTTCCAAAATGGTTTGAACTATTTACAGGAGTAGCTCACTCACCTGTGGTGGTCTCGTACAACCAGTAGTGGAACTTTGGCAAATCAAACGACCTGTGAATAACAGTGTAATGTGAAAAATCAATTGACATAATTGCATGACTGAGATCCCAAATTTGCATCAATAGAAACCAAATAATGTATTGGCTACTTGAATATCCAAATGACATAATCTGACACGAAACAATGAATGTGGTCAACATAAATCGATGCATCTTTCCAAAAATATTTATTGGGGCTATGCTGACCACTGCCTCCTCTACGTAGAATACTCTTTGGGTCCTTATAGTCAAAACATGTATTGTAATCACCATTCTAGATCTATATCTTATCTTAGACGTTCTGTTGTTACCAGGACTATGCTGGCCACTTCCTCCTGTACGTATGGTACCATTTGGTCCTTGGGTTAATCATTTCATATTCCATTGTTTGCTGTTTGCATGAGTTGTAGAAGACCTTACGAAAGTCGCTGTAATTTTGTTGTGTCGATAAAGATTTCATATATAATCAAAGCATGCGTTGTAATTAATGCTCTAGATTTACATCTTATTTTAGACGCCCATACGTTACCTGTGGTAGAAGTCCCTGAAGAGACAGGTGAGGTCGTCCGCCGGTTGAGTGGAGATGTGGTAGAAGTTGATGCCGTGGCCAAAGCAGTGCATAACTGGTCAGAGTCGAAAACAAGGAAATAGAGACTATAGTATTTTCAAATATCAATACTAACGTTATATACATGTATTTGTATGTGTAAGACATAATCATGAACAATAGCAGCGGACTGGGGGAGAACTTAAAGCTCGAATAGGGCATACATTTTATTATTCATTTTTGTGGAATTCTATGGAACAGAGACAATGTCATTTAACATCGTTATTTAGCTGCTAGTGTTATTGAGTTGATCATCTCATAAACAAACCACTACAGCATTACAGGAGTTTTAGATCTACACAATTCCCATCAATTTATTTCTTCAAAGCAGTATAAAATCTTTGTATGTTTATCAACTAATCATAAAGGCAATATATGTTTCCCCATTCATACACAATAGCAACGCAGAAAAGTTAATATTTCTAATGGCTTTAAACAGCCTTTAAATATAAAGCACATCTGTACTTTACACCATTACTAAGAAGCGAGAAGAAGCCAAAACCATGTAATTATCAAACTAGTGCTAGCTTGTCATTGCTTATATTTGTAAACTGTATATGTATTACTTTACCCAGTGGGTATATGTGTACAATAAATAAGTACACCCATTCAATAGTTCAAGTAGAAATAAAGACTGTCTTACTGGTGAAGAAGAGCGCAGACATGGCGACGATCTTGTGCATGGCGATGGCGGAGTCGAAGGGGATGTACCGGTGCAGGAAGGTCTCGCGCATGTGCGTGATGGTGTTCCTGCACATGGTGAGGAGGATGACGGAGTACGTCCACATCATCCCGCTGGCGGCTCCGCGCGTCACCGACACGCCGAACCCCGTGATCCGCCGCAATCCAGCGTGCTCGCGTTCCACTGAGTAAACTGGTAGTGGAATAAATGTTCGTCAATTATTCGTCATTTTGTATCATAACAGCCAGTAGGTACTAGTATACCTCAGTAATATCTAATCGGAGCGTGCGTTCACGAATGTACAAAACAGACAAAAACGCCCCTGCAGTTCCTCATCATGCCGCTGGCGGCGCCGCGAGTCACCGACACGCCGAACCCCGTGATCCGCCGCAATCCAGCGTGCTCGCGCTCCACAGAGTAAACTGGGGGTATGAAAGGATTGGAAGAGATCAATTGATTGATAACAGTACTGTTGCCTAAATGTAGTAGAGGGATGTCCTTCTAATGGCTTAGCTCGTAGCAGCATCACAGTTGAGTTCCTATTAGTTGGTAACTAGGAGACCCAAGTGTTGGGCCAGGACATCTCAGTTGGGGCTGTACCTGTCTTTCAGAGGGGACTTGAAATTGGGGACCTGTGTTCAAGGAGGTGCCTCAAGCATGTTAAAGAGTAACTTAAGGTTTCGCGCATGTGCGTGATGGTGTTCCTGCACATGGTGAGCAGGATGACGGAGTAGGTCCACATCATCCCGCTGGCGGCGCCGCGGGTCACCGACACGCCGAACCCCGTGATCCGCCGCAGCCCAGCGTGCTCACGCTCCACTGAGTAAACTGGGGGTATGAAAGGTGTGAAAGAGATCAATTAATTGATAACAGTACTGTTGCCTAAATGTAGTAGAGGGATGTCCTTCTAAGGGCTTAACTCGTAGCATCTTCACAGTTGAGTTCCTATTAGTTGGTAACTGGGAGACCCAAGTGCTGGGCCAGGACATCTCAGTTGGGGCTGTACTTGTCTTTCAGAGGGTACATGAAATTGGGGACCTGTGTTCAAGGAGGTGCCTCAAGCAAGTTAAAGAGTACGGTTTCGCGCATGTGCGTGATGGTGTTGCGGCACATGGTGAGGAGGATGACGGAGTAGGTCCACATCATACCGCTGGCGGCTCCGCGCGTCACCGACACCCCGAACCCCGTGATCCGCCGCAATCCAGCGTGCTCCCGTTCCACTGAGTAAACTGGTAGTGGAATAAATGTTCGTCAATTATTCGTCATTTTGTATCATAACAGCCAGTAGGTATACCTCAGGAATATCTAATCGGAGCGTGCGTTCACGAATGCACAAAACAGACAAAAACGCCCCTGCAGTTCCTCATCATACCGCTGGCGGCGCCGCGCGTCACCGACACGCCGAACCCCGTGATCCGCCGCAATCCAGCGTGCTCACGTTCCACTGAGTACACTGGGGGTATGAAAGGAGTGAAAGATTATTTTATTGATGACAGTACTGTTGCCTATATGGAGTAGAGGGTTGTCCTTCTAATGGCTTAACTCGTAGCAGCCTCACAGTTGAGTTCCTATTAGTTGGTAACTGGGAGACCCAAGTGCTGGGCCAGGACATCTCAGTTGGGGCTGTACCTGTCTTTCAGAGGGGACTTGAAATTGGGGACCTGTGTTCAAGGAGGTGCCTCAAGCATGTTAAAGAGTAACTTAAGGTTTCGCGCATGTGCGTGATGGTGTTCCTGCACATGGTGAGCAGGATGACGGAGTAGGTCCACATCATCCCGCTGGCGGCGCCGCGGGTCACCGACACGCCGAACCCCGTGATCCGCCGCAGCCCAGCGTGCTCACGCTCCACTGAGTAAACTGGGGGTATGAAAGGTGTGAAAGAGATCAATTAATTGATAACAGTACTGTTGCCTAAATGTAGTAGAGGGATGTCCTTCTAAGGGCTTAACTCGTAGCATCTTCACAGTTGAGTTCCTATTAGTTGGTAACTGGGAGACCCAAGTGCTGGGCCAGGACATCTCAGTTGGGGCTGTACTTGTCTTTCAGAGGGTACATGAAATTGGGGACCTGTGTTCAAGGAGGTGCCTCAAGCAAGTTAAAGAGTACGGTTTCGCGCATGTGCGTGATGGTGTTGCGGCACATGGTGAGGAGGATGACGGAGTAGGTCCACATCATCCCGCTAGCGGCGCCGCGGGTCACCGACACCCCGAACCCCGTGATCCGGCGCAATCCAGCATGCTCGCGCTCCACCGAGTAAACTGGTAGTGGAATAAATGTTCGTCAATTATTCGTCATTTGTATCATAACAGCCAGTAGGTATACCTCAGTAATATTTAATCGGAGCGTGTGTTCATGAATACACAAAACAGACAAAAACGCCCCTGCAGTTCCTCATCATGCCGCTGGCGGCACCGCGAGTCACCGACACCCCGAACCCCGTGATCCGCCGCAGCCCCGCGTGCTCTCGTTCCACAGAGTAAACTGGGGGTATGAAAGGAGTGAAAAAGATCAATTAATTGATCACAGTACTGTTGCCTAAATGTAGTGGAGGGATGTCTTTCTAATGGCTTAAATCGTAGCAGCCTCACAGTTGAGTTCCTATGAGTTGGTAACTGGGAGACCCAACTGCTGGGCCAGGACATCTCAGTTGGGGCTGTACCTGTCTTTCAGAAGGGACATGAAATTGGGGACCTGTGTTCAAGGAGGTTGAAGAGTAAGGTTTCGCGTGCACACGTTCCATCGAGTAAACTGTAATCAGCATAAAAGTTCATCTGTGTTTACTTAGTAGATTTCTAACGTCTCGGAAACATCACGAGGCATGGGCAGTCGTCCTGAAGAAGAAGAGATCTGGTCGAAAAGTCGTTGTGTTTAAGCAAGGAGGTTTTATATATAAAACCTCCTTGGTTTAAGTAATACGTAAAATAATAATAGATTTACGTGGAGGAAAGGGACTGATCGAAAGCTTTTTGGTAATTGCCGGTACTGTATATTATGTGTAAATATCGTTCGTTCGGGACCGCATCTGTTAGCAGCGACACCTAGCTGCAATACGAAATAGAACTGGTCAGTATTACCTTGCCGAAACGTCGGTTTTAATCAAAACCTTTGATATCCAGTGACTTGCTAACCTGATGAGACTACTGACGAATATACAAAACAGACAAAACATAATGGTTCAAAAAGTCGCAGTCCACTCACAGTAAGCCCTTTCAATGAAGATCCCTGCGGTCACCAGCAGGTACAGCGTCATCCAGAAGATCTGCAGCTTGTTGTTCTGCACCTTGCTCGTGAAGCTGTTGATCCGCTGACTCAGCTTGTTGGCGGTGTAGATCTTGGACTTGGTGCCGAACCGCAGCCTCCGTTCTGGTTCGGACCCTGACGGCACGAGCGTGTGACGACGCCGTAACTCACCAGGTTTGTTACTATGGAAACAGGTAAAAAGCAACATATAAATTCGAATTTCATGCATGAAAAATGTGAACGCTCCAAACATGTAGCGCAGCCTCCGTTCTAGCCCTGTACTGTCGCCACCAGCGTGTAGTGACGCCGTAACTAACCAGGTTCGTTACTATGGAAACAGGAAAAAAGCAACATATACATTCATAGTGCATGCATGTAAAATGCGAACGCTTCAAACATGTACCGCAGACTCCGTTCGGGCCCTGTCGCCACCAGCGTGTGGTGACGCCATAGAATCCCTAGCTTTGTTACTGTAGAACCAGAAAAAAAAGAAAATACGAATTTCTTGTATTGAAAATGCGAACGCTCCAAACATGTACCGCAGCTTCCCTTCTGGTTCGGACCCTGACGCCACCAGTTGCTATGGAAACAGGAAAAGATAACAGACAAATTTCTTACACTGAAAAAGTATTTCCGAAAATAATTTCACCAGTTTGGTAGAACATACTAGGATATTGGAGTTTTCTTTTTACACATTCAGTGAGTCTCACCTGTTGACGGTGAGAAGCAGCACTCCGATCAGAAGCTCTGAGGAAGGTGTCTGACAGACACCAAAACGTCAGCAGGGAAACTTACCGGTTGTGTTAAAAGAAAACTCAAGTATCCAATTGAAAATGTATGTTTGCAAACATACCTCCAAACATTATGACCTGGCATGGGTAACGGATACTATTATGGATAAGAAATCTGGAATTTGATGCACAAATCTGTTTTTGTTTTGTATATATTGTTGCATTGTTTGTACCAAGCGCCACTCAGAAAAGCAGTGCTCAATCACTGAGAGAGCCACTCTTGTAAAACAAACAATAACTAGAAAGGCAACATTTGCGAGCAAATACAGCATGTTTAGCCATACTCCTCGCCATGCAAAAAATGGACTCTCCCAAAATAACAATGGACCATTCTAAAATACTTGCACTAAAAAAAATGAATCACCCAGTCCAAAATTGAGTCTTCCAGTAGCACCTCAACACAATATGGACCAGTCCACAACCATATCCACTTATTGATTAACAAATACACTTCTGCTAACAAATGGACTTTTTCATAATCATTCCAGCTCAAAATTGAAAGAAATAATTAAAGAATCCTCCCCTTGCAAGAATGGGATATTCCGTGCCATTTCCATGTAAACCAGTCGAAAAATATCCGCTGAAAATTACACTCTTGCGCATAATCAACCCAGTTCAAAATTGAATTAAAAAAGATCAACCCCACGGAAGAATGAAGTTTTCCATAGTATACATATGAAGATTTGACAGAAGAAGGAAATGACCAAAAACAACATATTTGAGTCAATTCCAAGTCACCGAGAGGGTTTTAATATAATATTTGTAATATGTTTGAACTATTTTGATTAAAAGAATGTCTAAGTCACAATAGTTCTAAAGTGTTCAAACAATTAGAATTGAAACTTATAACATGTTTGAACTTATTTCACATACGTTGGAAACATTTCGAACGTAACTACACAAAAAATCTCTTTATTTAGAACAGTTTCAAACCATCTATCCAAATGTTTCAATGTTCGAACAATTTGTAACAAAAGATTTTCACAATTGCCCCCATAAACGAAGGTGCTAAGTCCTCCTGTGTGTTTCTGCCTATTTTCGGTGGCCGCGCTAAACCACCAGCGGATTTGTTTTGACGGAGCGTCACCCGCGCGCGACGATGTACACTGTTCGGCACCGCTAATATCCGGCATTTTCCCGCTCCAAAACACTCCACAAGACCCACGTTTTTAGTGTTTTGCCTCGTGTGCAACACGATTCGATTTGCATTACTAACGGGACGAAAATGTTATGATAGAAAAAAATCACCCCGTCCCGGCGTCCGTCCCAAAAACATAAACGACATGAAAATATATTTTCTTACAGATTCAATCACGAAAATCAAGAGCATGGGATTCCAAATTTTCGCAACGGCCGACCATTTATCATGGTTGAACTTCCTTCCAAGGCGTGCGATAGATAAACATTCCCGGCACATAATAGTCACTAGTACCAGACTAACGCAAGCTCATGATGATAATAGGGAGAAAGTTTGTCAGTGAAGTTTGGCCACCAGAGGGTGCATTCATTTAACGTTACAAGCTAGCGCAAACGGGCGAATCATTGACCTTACCGGGGACTGACTCTACTGGCCTAATCATTCCTTTTTTGCCGAATTCTACGATCCATACGCCCGTACGTAGGACATGTAGGAATGCCTGGTGGACGCTACACATCACGGGAGACGCGTGTTGGTCCGAGACAGACAGCGGCGTGCTTTCGATCGCGTAGCGGCGACGCACCGCTGCGACAACGTGCGGGACCAAAACGCCTGTCCCCAGTGAGACCGTGTGTTTTGCGCGGCATGCCCCGAATCCGTCTACCATTGCTGAATGTAGCCCGATTCATAGAGGTCTATTTTGTAAGCATTATTTCATGTACCCCTCAGCGTGAGAATTCCTTGTGCAACACTTCGCTACATTATATATATTGAAGTTTCCCCACGCACCGCCTACCACCCGCCTCTGATCATGTATGCGGCAGAGAGAGATCATCAATCAATTTTGTCAGGAGTTGCGCGCCAGTCTGAGGAGAAACGATCTCCCGTGTTGTGTTGAAGAATTTGGAGTTTGAAAATATCTGGAATAACTAGTGCTAAAATAAACATTCACAAAATCATTGATTTAACTTATTTTCTGTTATAAAATTTCCTAAACTGCAGTTTAACCACTCAGTTTAACGAAACATGGTGTTTTCCCGATAATGACGTTAAATGTTTATGTCCGGTCTTTCCTCCTCGTAAGCAAACGAGGCGATATGTAACGTTACAGAAGCTGAGCGCGCTCGTTGTTTTGTTGTGCTAGCCATGCCGTGACGAGTCTTCGATTATCTGTAGTTGTTGAAGGACACACAGAAATCTTCGGACTGTAGTTTTACCGCTTCGAAGGGCGTGACAGTCAACGGTACTAGTAGTAAGGTTTGAACGAGCGTTGTGTTTCTCAGCTCACCTCAGTTCCAAACGTAAACAACGGGTGCGGGTTAACGTGAGCGGCGGGGGATTTGTTCGGCTGGCGACACCCCCGTACCGTGCCGATAGCGTGGTGTGTGTCGTGTTTCCTTGAAACTAGATCTATTCAAGATTTTAACAAATTTGATGGAAACTTTTCTGTCCGGCGTAGTAGGATTTTGGGAGTACCCAACCGCGCTCTTCACGTGGAAATTTTTGATACCGCGAAAGTAAACAAAACACCTACGATCGCCTGCCAGGCTTCTCGCGGTGGGCGTCTTTATTGGTCTATCATTAGGTGCTATCAGCTACTTAGCAGGGACGTGTAGATTGCTTTCGTATGGCTCATTTAACCAATGTTCGAAACTGTACGAACAAAAGATGAATCTATATTGTGATAGTTTCGAAACTTATAGCAATATTGTACATGTATCTTTGTTAAAAAAAGAGTGAACAAAGCCATGTAATGACATGTCCTAGGAATTCCCATACCATATTTGGCATGAATACTAGCACACCTGCGCCAGGAATGCAAGATAATTAGATTAAACCAATTGACCAATCAGGTGGTCGCAAGGCTCACAGGCATGCAAGGCCAGGTGCAAGGCACTTGGGGTCAATGACCTTTAGGTCATATGTAGTATTGAAAGTGACAGAAGTGGCAAATATTGTCAAGAAAGCCCAAAATAAATCGTTTTGAATATATGTATGCCAAAAATGGGAATGTAGTCCTTTAAATATTTGCTCAAGCCACATATACAGCAAATTTTAGGTCATTCGGTTGAAATACCAGGGCGCAGGAGGCCAAGATATGCTAAAAATAGCCTAAAAACCTCAATAAAATCACTTTCAAGGTCAATATAAAAAAACGGAAAAGAACGCACATTGGTTTTTGCCTACATTACCTCTGTACCAAATTTCAGGTCATTTGGTCAAAAAATGACAGAGATGAATCGATTTGAAAATTTGACAGGAGAAGAAGAAACATGAGTAAAAACAATATGTTTAGCCATACTAGGTATGGCTAAACATAAATATATGATTCGACAAATAATGGAGTACCAGGAGGCATAGCAGGAGAGTCGGTGATAATGTTGGTTGTACCCCTCCCCCTCTTCCAACAGTACAGTCTAGTATATCATATGGACCATTAAGTTTTAATGTCATCTTTTAAATTTGTTTTTCGACTTACTTGTAGGCCTGATGGACTTGGGTCAACCGAATTATAGTACTCTCTCTCCGCAAGGCTGGTCTGGGCCCAACAACTTTAGTGTCAGGAATCTTGATATTGTCTGCAAACAGCAACGAAGAAGAGTATTTTTTCAACTCAAGATTTGCACATTCAAAATTAAAGTAACTCTGAAAAAAAAAGCATACAGTGCACAGTGTAGTATTGGATTGCCGCTTTGAGGGACTATTTATTTAGGGATATTTTGGATCCCAATAACGATGCTAGTTGACGTAAGGGTACCAAAACTGAAGACACTAGAAGATCGGCACCAATACTTAAAAAATAATAATGGTGCAAGTTGGGGTGCCATAGCTTAACATCATTAACGGTGCCCAACTCACATCGAAGCTTCATCGTCCTCGAATCTTACACTATCAAAACTGTTATGATTCTCTACAGATTGCCAGTTTGTTTAGTATTGGCAATTTTCGCCGTATATCGTTGGGAGGGGGGTGTTTTGTGCAATGGCAGGTTTATGCAACAAACAAATACAGACCTCATGGCAGCACAGAGGCTGAATTAATTGGCTTAAGCTTGTTTACAATTAAGACATGAAAATCTGCTGATCAACATCAACACAGCAATCCACAACAGCAGATCGCTTCCACATCAGCAGTATTCTACATATTGTCAGACTGTTAAATTCCTCGCTCTACTAGACGAGAGCGCCACCCGCATGTAAACTTTGTGCGAAACCTACTCAGTACCCGTACTGCGAACGCTTAAGTGCAATTATAGTTTTTAACCGCTTCAAGCTTAAGATTTTATCGTAAGCTACACTATTTTAATGTGTTGGTATTTCATAATTCTAACGTATGTACCGCATCATTAATGTGGAACAGAGCTGTTGTGATGTCTGTACATCAATTCAGCCATGTATGGCTGCAAGCTGTTGGACAAGGATTACTTCAATAAAACCATTGTATAAAACGTCCCACCTGGTAGATCCACCTGGAGCCCCGCCCTGTTGAGGGCGTGTTTCTGGTCGCCCAGGATGCCGAGGAAGTCCTGCAGAGTCAGTACCTCCTGGTCACTCACCCCTCCTGCCTCCATCATGGCGTCCACCAACTGGTTCAACTGGTCCTGCTCAACCTCCGTGTTTACCATCTCCATCATTGACCTGCAGGGTAAACAGTTGTTTGTTTATTTTTTATTTTTTAAATTGCTTTTCCATTCTGTTATCCCACTCTTTTCTATCATCAAGTCCACAAGCTGGTATTCACCATGTCCATCATCGACCTGCAATGTTCGTTCGTTAGTTTAGACCCTTGTAGTGCTCGAGACACATCCCCGAATACATTGCCCCCATTTTACGTCCCTACCAAAAGATGGGTGCAGCCCCAACTGATATGCCCTTCCCACGATTGAACCAGGGTCTCAAGTTAGGAACTAATAGAACTTGTGGGATTGCTACCAGCTGAGCTATAGGGTCATCCCTTAACTACAATGTGACAGCATTTTTTTCTTATAGTTTGTATTGAATATGTAGACTCCAAACTACACTATACCTATACTCTCTTTACAAATTCTTGAAGTCATCGGTGACTATTAACTGGAGTCAGCTGCGTTTAACGTTACTGTAGGAGCCCTTCAAATGGTTGTTCAGACGGTCGAATATTCAGAGAGTTGTGATAAAAGTGGTTTTAAGGTAAGTACTGCACTGTAAGCCGAACCTATGAATTAGAGTAGTTATAGATCCATTGTTAGATTAGATGTCCTGTCAGTGTCATCATATGAACGTTACCATGTATTTTGCATCCATATGCCTGTACTTAGCCCGGCATAGGGCATAAATGTACAATAAAGGTTATTATTATTATAATTGTTTAGAAGTTTCCGACCCTCACCTGAGCATGTTCTTGAAGTCCTCCTTGGTGAGTTTCCCATCTCGGTCCACGTCATACATGTTGAACATCAACTTGGCCTTGTCGTCACCAGTACCTGTGTAAACATAGACATAACAATCTTTATTGACACAACAAATGTAAACAGTACGCAGTAGACCTATGTAAACAGCACGCTGCAGTTAACAGGCTTCCTTTTGGATTGGGGTGCGGAGTTCGAATCTCAACCGAGCCATTTGACTTCTGAACGAGTGCACACAACTAGTAGGAGGAGATAAGTCGTTATTCTTATGCTTGAAGAGAGCTACATCTTAGCGTATTCTACGAACTCACTACACTCATAAAAAGATTCTTCGTGGTGACAATGAGTTAACCAATCATTTCCTAGGCTTGTAGGTACGACTTCAAAGTTTCCGTGTACATTTGTACCTCCATGCAATCATTATACAAATTCAAAGGTTAACTTCCCTTAACTTCCCTGATATCATTGCTTTTCAAAATAGAAATGTCTGAAAGAAGACATCACCAGGCTAGTTTCAGAACCAATAGCCATTCAGAAAGTATGAAGTCATAGTTGCCGTGTACCTCCTTGAGGCCTTGCAATCATTATACAAATGTCTACTTCCCTGCCATAGATTTTCAAAATAAAAATGTCTGAAAGAGGACATGCTCAGGCCACTCTCAAAATCCTCTCAACACCCATCTAGGAAGCGAGAAACAAACCTTTGGCGAAGATGACGATGACGTCCAGGAACTCTCGGAAGTTGATGTACCCGCTGCCGTCCCTGTCCACCAATTTGAACATCTGCTCGACGAAGATGGAGTCGGGCTTCATAGACAGGCACTGAGCAAATTCCGCCTCGGTCAGCTCACAGGAAAGGACCTCCTGGGCCTCGCGGAAGCTCATCTGGTCTTCGACTGGGTTGTCTTCGTCGAAGGCCTGAAAAATGTGGTATGATAGTCAAATAACTTAAAGGATTCTTTGTTTTTTTCTACTTCGCTCTTGGACAGCCAAGGACGACATAACCTATTTTAACGGTGCCACGTTCAGAGAACAATATATCTATTTTTACACCTGGGTGGAGCAAAGAAAGTCGTGTAAAGTGCCTTTCTCAAGGGCACAATATCTGAGAGATTATGAAAATATAAAGCTAACAGCAACATTTTTCACATAGAGGAATGAAGCTATTAAACTACTGCAATACACCGTACATATATGTTAATCACAATTCAGTCAGCACCAGACTATGACATTTACGAAATAGCACAGTAATATGGCGTAATGCATATTCATGGTTAACAAACATACCATTAAGTTTAGTATACCTGCTAGTAATTCCATTTTTTTCGTATTTCTCATTTGCGTTACTGTTACGGCACAGTGTAAAAACTAGTGTAGAAAGGCAATAATTGTCAGGTATAGTATGTAACTACAGATACAAATACAGATACAGGTATATACGGATACATATATGGATATGGATATGAATATGAATATGGATACCGACCTGAGCAAAGTTGATCCTGAAGAACCTCTCCAGCTGCTTCTGCCGGTCAGCCTTCGTCTTGACCTTGCTCATCAGCTCCTTGCCCTTCATCTCATGTTTGTTGCAGCTCAAACCCTCCTGTCCGAAGAACTTCTCCAGCTCGCGGAGACAGAAGTTGTGCTCGCCCATCGTGTCGAAATGCAGAATCTAGGACACAATACAAGAAGATGATGGTCAGATAGGATACCTAGTGGATAGTTGGATGGTACAATATTATACAACAGAGTAGATCAGAAAAGAGCACAAGCTGAACAAAATGAGATAAAAAGAAAACAAGAGTTTCTCCATCGTGTCGAAATGCAGACTCTATGACACAAAACAAAAAGATGATGGTCACCAAGAGGATGACGATGTAGAACCAGTAGAATGGAGATAAATAGGATATGACCATGGCATGCATTTGAATTCCCCTTCCATAGCTATAGCATAAATACTGATTTCAAGAAACAACAGTGATCAATAAACGGTTCAGCTTAAAGTCACTCAATGAACAGTTGAGTGGACAGAGAAGACAGACATTATGTACAGTGTATACATGTTAATCATGTACGGAGAAATTCACCTTGTTCTTTTCGACAAAAACAAAGAACGGAGGACCACGGATGCATGTCGGATGAGCGACACAGCGGAGATTCAAACTTACGACTCAATGGTCCAGAAGCATGGTCGCTAACCACTGGAGTACGCATGCTACTATTTAACTACATACGAAACTATTTTACCTACCAGGTCATACTCCTTAGGGATCTTCATGGCCAGCATGGTTCCGTTCCGCTCCACCGCCAGGTAGATGTCGAGCCTGGCGTGGTTCTTCAAGTCGATGGTCCGGATGGTGTTCAGACACTGGTCCAGAACCTTCACCTCCTTCCCCGGACCCAGCATCACCTGCACGCTGTGTTCTCCATCCTTCCCGCCCATGTACTCAGATGCTGTAGGAGAACAGAAGCGATAGATGTCAGAAGATTAGTACCTTCACCTCCTTCCCCGGACCCAGCATCACCTGCACGCTGTGTTCTCCGTCCTTCCCGCCCATGTACTCAGATGCTGTAGGAGAACAGAAGCGATAGATGTCAGAAGATTAGTACCTTCACCTCCTTCCCCGGACCCAGCATCACCTGCACGCTGTGTTCTCCGTCCTTCCCGCCCATGTACTCAGATGCTGTAGGAGAACAGAAGCGATAGATGTCAGAAGATTAGTACCTTCACCTCCTTCCCCGGACCCAGCATCACCTGCACGCTGTGTTCTCCGTCCTTCCCGCCCATGTACTCAGATGCTGTGGGAGATGAGAAAGAAAGAAGAATAACTTTATTGCGCGACAATTGCAACAAGTACAATGTATGTGAACTCGTACATACACGGCAGTAGGAATGTTGCTAATATCTAGCAGTTTAAAAGATTGTGTGTGGAAGCGTCACCCTTTTGGAATGGTACAGAGTGAGCACTAATCCTTTGATATTTCTCAAATATTTGTTTCGAATGGATGAGAGATGGTTTTCAAGGCAAGACTTTTTTTTACTTTGCAAGCCGAGTTTGCTAAAACCTTTTATTTGTTGTCTCCAGTCAGAGAAAAAAAACGTGTCTTTTAGGAAGTTTAGAAGCGATAGACTTCAGAAGACTTTGAACGGATTGGGATGCAAGAAGGGTTTAGTGAAAATGATTCGTACACTGTTTTCCGACAAGTAGGCATGTTGTTGAGGACTAGTTCTAACTAAATTTGGACGTACCAGTCTTTACAAGACTAGCATATTAATAGAGTTATTTTCCAATTTTCGAACTCAACCACTGATGTGATCAAATATAGGTGAATTTAACACCGACAAAACGTGTCCACTTTTAAATCTTCAACGTTGTTTTTGGCTATCATACAACATTATTACCTAAATGAAAAATTGACGTATTGTTTTTCTTGTATATTTTTTCCTTACCGAGTATGGTTGACGCCCCGCTCTCTCTGCGTGTTGCACTGGTGGTCTGAGTCTTCCTGTGCTCGATCCTCTCTTTGGCTTCTTTCAGTTTTCTCCGCTTGGCCAGACACACCAGCACCAAAACGCAGCCTTTAGAGAAAGAGTGCATGTCAAGTAGGCAATTATGTGAGATGAAACATGATACTACGAAGACATGTTGGATCCAAGATTATAGACTGCAAATAACCCCATTTCTCCAAAGACCAAGACTAAGGAATACTAACGCTGACTTACAAACTTATCAACAGCCATAACAGTTCCATCGGTCCAAAGGACAAGGCATACGATGGCTATCGTGGACCTGCACACTTACAAACCTCAAACAGTCCCATTACTCTCCAAGCAGAAGTTGTGGGGGGGTGACCTTCTTATCATATGCCCGATTTTTGTCAGCTCTCCCCACAATCCAATATATTGCACCAAGGAACAAATCATAGGAAATGTAACGTTGACGTGCACACATGCTACTTGCAAACAGTTTCTTCGCTCCAAAGGACAAGATTTAGGGTGGCTTGAGTTTGCCTGTAAACTTATGAACTACGAATAGACCCATTGCACTAATCTTCAAGCAGAAGTTGCTGCGGAAAAATTGTGAGCTTCTTATCTTACGTCACGCTCTCCCTACAATACCATATATTCACCAAGGGACAAAACATGGGAAAACTAACGTTGACATGCACATTTACTAGCCTGAGTTTACACAAGCTCTCTGGTGGAGGTTAAGGACCCTCGGGGGTGGTTGCAGTCGGGCCGGCCGCTAGGGGCGCGATTTAGTCAGGCTAGCACACTTACCGACTACGAACAGTCCCATGGCGCCGAAGGACAGGGCATAGGACCACTCGCTGCCGCTGAAGTAGTCGAATGTCTGCCGTTTGAAGTCCGCCGGGTCCCCCAGCCTGTCCGGGGTGCACGGCTCCATGTCGAATTGGCTCAGCTGCTTTGGCTGGAAACAGGGAGAATCTGGGAGGGTGGGGGGCACGGGAATTAGCTAGCTACCTTCGTCTCGAAGGGAGGTAATGTTTTCGGGTGCATGTGTTTCGTATTTGTGTGTTTCTGAACAATAAAAGTTAGGAAGTCGTGGATGGATCTTTATGATATTTGACATGTTGGTAGGAGTTGGCAAAAGGAATAAACAAGTAGATTGTGGATCCCCGGGTGGCTTTCTACTGTACCACAGCGGAACCTTCGATCGGTTTTGATATCACGTTTCAAGGTTCAACGAATCAGGAAAAAAGAAGCAAACTCAGTAAAATGATAACCGAATGGCCATCTAGATATTTGCTCTCATGTTGCTATGTATAAACTCATGGACATCGCGTTCATCATTTTCCTGTCCGCATATATTTTAGGTATCTTTTTTTTCTACTTCATGTCCCCCAGGCCTCTTGGAAATAGGGGTGTCAATATTAAATGGCAAACAAAGATCTACACAAGTCTCGACTTAGTCTCGTGTTCTCGCGAGACTAGGTCACTCCGTGATCAAGATGTACAGTAGACATTGGAAATTTGGAGGCACGTGCCTTGTTACCTTTTAAGTCACTGATTGATGAATATTCTAGTAACTTCCAAACAAATATATGTTTAAGATATTATGATATAGAGGAAAGTTTTTGAACTGACCGGTGGCGATGAAGACGTCCTCCTGCATGTCCATGTCGGTGATGTTGGTGATGCTGCTGATGACGTCATACAGGGTCAGGTTCCTGATCTGAGCTATTTCATCCTCAGTGAACAACCTGCAAACAAAACAACAGTGGTCCAGATTCTTTGTTATTCTTTCAGTTTCAAACCATTGTTGGTTTGGCATTCTTATCAGTAAATGCACTACAGTTATCTTTGTTTGATAGTCGTTATTAGAAAAGCTACTGCACCGTTAATACATAGAATCCATTGTTTTTATATTCCCTATCAGGACGAGGTAACAACTTGTAGTGTCGATATGCACCCATTTTGTTACCTCCTCATACACACGCAGACACATATTTACATCTACACAGAGAGAGAGACAGGGATACAAACACAAACAAGCACAAACACATTCAGACACGCGAACACACACACACATACAGGGAGAGAGAGAGAGAGAGAGAGAGAGAGAGAGAGAGAGAGGGACAGAGAGAGAGACACAGAGAGAGAGACACAGAGAGAGAGAGAGCGACAGAGAGAGAGAGACTGAAAGTGAGGCAGAGAGAGAAGGAGAGACAGAGAGAGAGCGAGAGAGAGACAGAGACAGAGAGACAGAGAGAGACAGAGAGAGAGAGAGAGACAAAGAGAGACAAAGAGAGAAAGAGAGAGACAGAGAGAGAGAGAGACAGACAGACAGACAGACAGACAGACAGACAGGCAGACAGAGAGAGAAGGACGATACAAAAACTCTTCACTCTCCTGGGATGAAGTTACAACCAAACATTACCCGTTCTGTTTGTAGTTCTCGAACCAGAACCTGTCCCCGTCCCGGATCCGTTCGAACTGGTCCTTGATGATTTCCCGGAAGAGCGGGCCCGGGCCCCTCTCGGTGGTCTCTAGAAGTCCGCACACCCAGATATCGCACTGGTAAGGGGTCCAGTTGTTAGCTGCTGCGAATGCGGTGATGTTTGCCAGGAGCTGAGAAGACATGAAGAGAAAGTCAGTTTTTTCAAAAATAATACATCCCTTTCTCTTTGATGTGTCAGCTTTCCTTTCCAGTTGAATCTCATACAACAACGACAACATGCACGCGGGCGCGCTTAAGACACACAGTAACATACATATCCAAAAAAAACACAAACGTTTACACAAACGCACACATAAACATCGTACATATGCAAACACATTAAACACAGATACATTTATGAACACATGCACACACACACACACACAAATAAACACAGACACACACACAAACACACACACACATAGACACACACACAAACACACAGACACACACACACACACACATTCGTTGGTAACGTTACATTATGTAGAGACCACCTACCCCAGGGTCCTGTGCGAATAGTGTCGGGTTGATATCGGAAAAGTTCTCGGCCGTGTTGTAGTCCGGCAGGCCGTGGTCCCGTCACTCACACATACACACACACACACACACACACACACACACACACACACACACACACACACACACACACACACACACACACACACACACACACACAGACCACTCACCCCCGGATCCTGTGCGAACAGTGTTGGGTTGATATCGGAGAAGTTCTCGACCCTGTCAAGCCCGTACTCCACCCTGGCCGTGTTGTAGTCCGGCAGGCCGTGGTCTCGGCCCCGCTGGATATTCAAAGCCATCAGGTCACGCCGAGAAAACTCCAACGGGCCGAACACGCGGCCTGGACAACAGAAACATGGCTTTAGAAATACGATAGACATTCTAGAAGTTATCTTTTTCTTATCCAATTCAATAAGTGACTTAACAGATAAAGATGTTTACACTTGCTTCTGTACTCCCATGTTTTGTGGTTGTTGTTATATTTCTCCTCCACAAAGGTTTAAATTGGACTTTTTAATTACTAGAGCTTGCGCATTGCTGTAACACGGAACATATTGCTGCCTGTACATGATTCTTGCAGTTCATAACAAAATCGCTAGAGGACTCCCTCAAACGGTTGCAATTGCTTCACATGTGTACCGCTTAGATCATCAGTGATGACGTTGTCCTCTCGTTCGGTGATCTATGACGACATACCCCGTGTATAACAGGCATTCCTTTGTTCAGTCAAATCTCCATGTACAAAATACGTGCAGTTCGTAACAAAATCGCTGGATGATTGTTAACCAAACGGTTGTTAACTTACCTCTGAGATCCTCAGTGATGACGTTATCCTTTCGTTCAGCGGCCTGTTACGCCATACCAAGAGCTAGAGTATGGCAGACACTCCTCTTTTTCCACGTAACATATCGCTCCCTGTACATAATTCATACAGTTCGTAACAAAATCGCTGGAGGGCTCTCCAACGGTCTTACCTCTGAGATCCTCAGTGATGACGTTGTCCTCCCGTTCGGTGACCTGTGACGACATGCCCAGAAGGAACTCCTCTATCCCGTCGTACGTCTCGTTTGGGTTTCCATGGAAACCTTCCTCCATCGGTTCCTGGGGAAAATGAAAGAATATCAAGCTGTGAGTTCAGTATTGAATGAACTGCCATAGGACACTTCAATGATAACAGACTTTTTCTAAGATTGACATGTTAAATAGAAATTCGCCTTGAAATTCGTATACACACACAACATTCGCTTTCTAACATGGAGATACAAAAAAAGATTACAAAAGCATTTGACAGTCTGAAAATTTTTCATCTCCATTCCAAAGGGACAAACAGTCACCCGCTCGGACTAGAGCTAGGAATTCATAGGAATTTAGAAAACAAACTTTACTTTTCATTTACATATACTAAGGACTTGATGTACCTACCACAAAGTTTTCACCCTGTTATGTGTTTCGTACCATCTATATGCGTAATGATATATGTTTATAGATTTAGCAGAAGTTAGAATGGCGTAATCTGTATATTTGTAATATCTTGTATGAAAAGCAGCCTGCAGGCCGATTTGAGCTTCCCATAAATTAAAAAAGTTCAAACAAACAAACAAACAAACAAACAAACAAACAAACAAGCAATTTACTTACCACAGAGTTCCAGTAGGAGTTACATGTGCGGAGACCGTGGAAGTACGCGCCGCCCGTGTGGGGACTGGTGAAGGCCGTGGTACTGCGCCACGCACACGTGCCGTCAGACCTACTGTGGGTTTATACAGATAACAAGTAAATCAACTGTTTGTTCACCACACAGCACAGGTCAACAGCACAGGAGTTACATGTGCGGAGACCGTGGAAGTACGAGCCGTCTGTGTGGGGACTGGTGAAGGCGGTGGTACTGCGCCATGCACACGTGCCGTCAGACCTACTGTGGGTTTATACAGATAACAAGTAAATCAACTGTTTGTTCACCACACAGCACAGGTCAACAGCACAGGAGTTACATGTGCTGAGAGTTAGACCGTGAAAGTACGCGCCGTCTGTGTGGGGACTGGTGAAGGCTGTGGTGCTGCGCCACGCACACGTGCCGTCAGACCTACTGTGGGTTAATTCAGATAACAGATCAACCAAATGTTTGTCCAACACACAACTCAGCTCATCATCATCATCATGTCTGGCGGCTTGCCCGGACCAAGGCAACTCTCTCCCACCGAGGTACGACACGGTTCGCCATTATAAAAATAAATAAAAAACTCAGGTAGAAAGAACAACAAAAGAGCAAACCGACGTGCAGACATGGAGAAGATTTATTGACTTAACACTTGAAAAGAACAGCAAATTTCGTGACCACCAAATAGAAATACAAAATAAATCTTAAAATTCTGGTGTCATTTTTTTGCAAGTTGATAGTTGCTACATCTTAGAATACATTCAGATCTGCTTGAGGCATCTAGTCTCTGTTGTGCGTAAGTAAAGAATGTGATAATTTTGGAAGTCAAATCGGTACGAGCGTACGTTATTCTCGCTCCCTTCTTCTGTTACAACCTGTCAGGGACGAATCTCCAAGCAGATGTTTGAAGGACGCTTGTAGCAGAAGAGGAGAGTTGGAAAAACGTAAAAATCTGGCCTACCAACTTCTGCTTGGAAAGTATGTGGATGCTTGTAATCTTCAGTCTGAGGTACTGGGTAAAATACTACACCGGCTGTTTCAAAGGATATTTCATTAGACTCACACTCTGCTGCGCCTGTACACCCCCGGCGGCACGATGGTATGACCCCACCTCATGGCGGCAGACTGGAACACGTGTGTGATACCCGGATGTACAGACGACTTGTAACCTGCAAATAAACAGGGAAGTGTGAAACTTAACCCGTCGAATCCTGGGCAACATATTCAGCTCTTAACCCTAAGGTAGGATTATCATCAATGGCAGAAATCCCTGAAAACTGTATGCGGGTCAAATAACTGTGCTAACGTCATATCATGAATCAACGTATCAACTAAATATTCAGGCATTCAAAAACATAGGGAAATCACAAAGTTCCTCAGTAACGCAATAAATGGTTTACTCAATATCAAGGGCTTATCATAGCCTTGTGATCCACCTTACCTGTGTAATTTCCTGGGTCTTCTCCTAGGAAAGCTGGAAGCCAGTCGTACAGGACAATTTTCTGAAAGAAATGTGAGTAAGTGAAGGTTTAAGAAATGTTCAGTGATGCGATTTACTGTGGTAAGTTATTTTGAAGCTATCATCCTTTCGAATCATTCTAGTGACCCTGAAGAAGATTGATGGGTGTCACTAGAAACGTCCGGAAATAAATCTCCAAGTTTTATCCAGTTGTTGAGTTTGAATTCTTTTTACATAAGGAACGGATTTTGTATATCATTTAAAGAGATGTGTCTCGTTAATGGGTTATGGAAAAGCTGTGCTGCTGACCTGGTGCGAGGCGATGACCCATTTGCGCGCCTCGTTGAAGACCTTCTCGTCGTTCCAGTCCGGGAACTGCCGGTGGATCTGGTCGGCCAGGAAGTTGTGCCACCGGAACCACAGGATGCCGAACGTCAGCAGGAACGGGTTCTCGTTTCCGCGGGGGTTCCCGATTTCTGGAAATAATGAAACATGAAATGCTTTTTAAAAAGCTGGCAACGCGACTATGGCATGATAGTGGGATGAAATGGTGGAAGGTTGTTTGTGAAATGAGTGTAGATTCGCCATGATCCTAACATAGAGAGGGAAGAAAGGACAAAGTGCTTGGAAGCCGCGACGGAATCGCGAGACCAACGGCTGCACAGAGACAACAACAGACCGGTGTCATGTCCCATAATTAGCCAACAACTTGTCCAATCTTATACTGAAGACGCATCAAATGATGTTACCGGTATGACTTGTACAGACCTCGACACGCTCTGTCCAAGGATGTTTCTCTTCCCAAGGAGGTAAAGACTTCGCCCTCTCCGCAATCCGTAAAATGCCTTGCTGAAGACTTGCTGAGACCAAACCTCCTTGCTGAGACTTGGCTGAAGCGATACTTACCTTGCATGAAGCGCCCTCTGGCGAGACTCAGCCTAGCTGTCTGCAGCTTGAACGAACCAGGAAGGGTGGACAGAATGGAGGACATCGACCCAGGATGTTGTAGGCGGGATAGAGATCTTTGCAGTCCGCTTTGATATGTTACATGATACAGTTACGTATATTAGATATAGATAAACAAAGAAACCTACTGAAGAATCTGTAGGACGGCTTGAGAACGTGGTCCCGGGGTGGGGGCGGGTTTGCGAAGGGAAGACCCAGGGTGTTGTAGGCGGGGTAGAGGTCTCCGCAGTCCGCATGACCCTGGTCACCGCACGACATGAGTCGGCCTGGTCTGTCCTCGCTAAACAACCTGCGGGTAGGGAGGTTGTGTAGGTGTATAGTTAAAATAGCATTTGTAAACACTTCGTTATGGAATTTTTTAAAAGTATGTAGATGTATGTGCCTCGCCTAAATCAATAGTCTTTTCAGTATTCATTAAACACTATGCACGTTTATATCAAATGTACGTTCAAAAGCAAGTACATGTACTTGTTGTTCAGAGTTGACTACTTTTGTACAGTTAGGACTTCTGACATCAATATATTAACTCATTACCGTCTTTGTATGTAATGTGGTTCTTATCAGCTTTACTGTCTTGATATAGCCATCGTGTTTGTTCGTCTGTTTTAGGGGAGAACATCTGTGGAGGCTACATGCAAATTTATGTCATTGATGGATGATGTTCCCCACCTGAGTGCATCGGCCCAAGCCTTGGTCACTCCGTACATCAAGCCTCCATCCAGGAAGGGGGTGATCTCATTCAACTGGAACAGCAAAGAACGAATAATACATTACCCTTTGTTTGTTTTTCATAATTCATCACTCAATATATCTCTTTACTTGAATTGAAAACAATGAACTAAGTCTGCAGTTCTGCAGTACCATAGAATGCCGCTACCACAGAATGTCGCCCATAATTGTGCTCTTCTTTTGCTTTGCCAACACCTAACTTACCCGCCTACGAAATGTCAGAACTATCCATCCAGTACTTCTCGAGTTATGCTACACACAAAAAACAACACAGAGAGAAATCGCACACATGCACACACGAGCACACACACACACACACACACAAACACAAACCCACACAAGCAAGCACACACACAAGCATAAACTCGTACATAAACACACACACACACATACATACTCGTACATAAACACACACACACACTCACATACAAACACACACGTACACACTCACACACACACACATACACACACACGTACACGCACACATGCACACAAACACACACACACACACACACATACACACACAAACACACACACACATACACACACAAACACACACACACACACAAACACACAAGGGCCCACCTGTTGCCGAGGGTTGTTGGGAGAGTACCCGGTAACTCCCATGTCGTAGCGGGACCGCAGGAAGGGAAGCTCCCGCATGCACACGTGCACACATGAACACACACACGAACTCACGCGCGCGCACACACACACACATGGACCCACCTGTTGCCGAGGGTTGTTAGGAGAGTACCCGGTTACCCCCATGTCGTAGCGGGACCGCAGGAACGGAAGCTCCCGCCCCCCTCGCGAGTCCGGGTCGAAGTCGGGGTCTCCTTTCGGGATGGGGATGTTAAAGTACTCCACCGGACAGCCGGGGCGCTGGGCGTCCAGGATCTCCTCAACCACCTGCTGGCCTGAGAAATAAATAAAAAATACACCTCTTATTATCTCCATGAAAAATGGAGATAACGTTATAGTTTTGGGTGTGTCTGTGTGTCTGTGTGTGTTTCCGGAATACTATAAGCAGCATAACTCAAGAACCTCTTGATGGATTACGATGATATTTGGTATGTGAAGCCAAAATTCAAGGTCGATTTTGGGCCTCCTAGTATGTGAGCTTGGTACTGCAGCAGAACTTGATTTTTTTTCTATCTTGTGACCTGGACATGCTATGGTCTTGATTTTTTTGGTGGCAGATAGCTTTTGATGTAATAAAGAAGTGGTGTATGTTTGGGCGTTATTGTGAAAATCTTTTGAGGAGAATAACTGAACGTTGGATTTCCATGATATTTGGTATACAGGTAGCTTGTTTGCTATGTAAACCATTACTCAAGTTATCCATATACCAAAAACCATGACCATCCATCAACACCTTCTTGAGTTTTTCTCTTTCAAAGTCTGAAGCAAAACCTGCTCCTGCAATTCAATGACTTAACGTCAGGTGAAGAACGCTGTCATTGAACTTTTCAAACGGCTCTTCCCCTGACAAGGTATATTGTTCGTTATCATGATTTTATCGCGCAATTAAGTTCTTCTGTGTGTAAAAATTGAGGCGACATCAGCACTGATAAAGGTTGCTATGATGATGAATTACGGAAATACACTTTACTCTAAATTTAAAGCATCTGTCCTCAGACTGGGGTCAAGGCACTTTTTCAACAACTAGTAGCGTGATGCAACCTTGCTATTGCTCACATTTTCAGCCGAATATACTACGTCACCTCTACTCTTCTCTGTATAAGCCTTAAGTACCAACAGACTAATTGAGAAAACGCCGTTAGGGGGCCCTACACCACTTACTCTCTGCTCAAAGAGCTATCTACCACTCAAAAATGAGGATCATAGCATGTACAGAACAAGAAATATCAAAACAAGAAGTTCCGCTGCAGTACCGTAACAAATCGCTAGAGAAGGAAGGAAGGAAGGAAGGAAGGAAGGAAGGAAGGAAGGAAGGAAGGAAGGAAGGAAGGAAGGAAGGAAGGAAGGAAGGAAGGAAGGAAGGAAGGAAGGAAGGAAGGAAGGAAGGAAGGAAGGAAGGAAGGAAGGAAGGAAGGAAGGAAGGAAGGAAGGTGATGGATAAAAAATTGACAAGAGAACCAATAAATTGTGTAACAAATGAATAGACAGATTAAGTAGAAGTCTCTTCAGCTAGTCAGGCCTTGTGAAAGAAATGAGAATACTGGGTAAAGGGTAAGACGGTGAATGGAAAATCTGTAAATTAAGCGACATTTCTGTTGTACCTACCGAAGAATGTGAGCAGTGCGCTGCGGTTGCGGTAGGACCCGTTTCCCGTCAGCCCTTTCATGGTTAGCTCGCTGAGGGTGCGCGGGTTCGGCCGGTCCCGGCCCGACGGGCGGTACACGCCGTCATGGTAGTGCGACGGGAGGCGCCGCGTCAGTGGACTGTCTACCAGATAATAAACACATGTTAGTACCAGTATAGTGTAGAAATGGCTGAATACACTGGTGGCAGCGGTGGGATCTGGGCCTAAGCTCGCTGAGGGTGCGCGGGTTCGGCCGGTCCCGGCCCGACGGGCGGTACACGCCGTCATGGTAGTGCGACGGGAGACGTCGCGTCAGCGGGCTGTCTGTCAGAGAATATACACATGTTAGTACCAGTATAGTAGAAATGGCTCAATACACTGGTGGCAGCGGTGGGATCTGGGCCTAAGCTCGCTGAGGGTGCGCGGGTTGGGACGGTCCCGGCCCGACGGGCGGGACACGCCGTCATGGTAGTGCGACGGGAGACATCGCGTCAGCGGGCTGTCTGTCAGAGGATATATACACATGTTAGTACCAGTATAGTAGAAATGTCTCAATACACTGGTGGCAGAGGTGGGATCTGGGCCTAAGCTCGCTGAGGGTGCGCGGGTTGGGACGGTCCCGGCCCGACGGGCGGTACACACCGTCATGGTAGTGCGACGGGAGACGCCGCGTCAGCGGGCTGTCTGTCAGATAATAAACACATGTTAGTACCAGTATAGTAGAAATGGCTCAATACACTGGTGGCAGCGGTGGGAGCTGGGCCTAAGCTCGCTGAGGGTGCGCGGGTTCGGGCGGTCCCTTCCCGACGGGCGGTACACACCGTCATGGTAGTGCGACGGGAGGCGCCGCGTCAACGGACTGTCTACCAGATAATAAACACATGTTAGTACCAGCATAGTGTAGAAATGGCTCAATACACTGGTGGCAGCGGTGAGATCTGGGCCTAAGCTCGCTGAGGGTGCGCGGGTTGGGACGGTCCCAGCCCGACGGGCGGTACACACCGTCATGGTAGTGCGACGGGAGACGCCGCGTCAGCGGGCTGTCTGTCAGATAATAAACACATGTTAGTACCAGTATAGTAGAAATGGCTCAATACACTGGTGGCAGCGGTGGGATCTGGGCCTAAGCTCGCTGAGGGTGCGCGGGTTGGGACGGTCCCGGCCCGACGGGCGGTACACACCGTCATGGTAGTGCGACGGGAGACGCCGCGTCAGCGGGCTGTCTGTCAGATAATAAACACATGTTAGTACCAGTATAGTAGAAATGGCTCAATACACTGGTGGCAGCGGTGGGAGCTGGGCCTAAGCTCGCTGAGGGTGCGCGGGTTCGGGCGGTCCCTTCCCGACGGGCGGTACACACCGTCATGGTAGTGCGACGGGAGGCGCCGCGTCAACGGACTGTCTACCAGATAATAAACACATGTTAGTACCAGCATAGTGTAGAAATGGCTCAATACACTGGTGGCAGCGGTGAGATCTGGGCCTAAGCTCGCTGAGGGTGCGCGGGTTGGGACGGTCCCAGCCCGACGGGCGGTACACACCGTCATGGTAGTGCGACGGGAGACGCCGCGTCAGCGGGCTGTCTGTCAGAGAATAAACACACGTTAGTACAAGTATAGTAGTTTATCATATAGGTTTGGCTTTTTTCGCATGAGGTACATACATTTTAGTGCTACTTATATATGTTAAAGTGAGGGAATTCACTTCCAACATAACTCAATGGGATATTTCATTCAATGACATAGTACAACCTACGATAGAGTGCACTTGAGCTTTCACCGTATGTACAAAGTTAGCAGATTCTTTCCTGTACAGAATGTGACAAAAAGTTAACCTGGTCACTAGACTCAGGATGAAATTCCTGCATTGTATGCTTCACTCCGTCAGGAATTCACTCACTCGATCGCCCACTTACTCATATTCACTCACTCACTCACTCACTCACTCACTCACTCACTCACTCACTCACTCATTCACTCACTCACTCACTCACTCACTCACTCACATTCTCGAGTTATCGTGTTTACAGACACACACACACACACACACACACACACACACACACACACACACACACACACTCCCACACACACACACGCACACACATACACAAGAACGCTGACGAAAATATAACCTTCTCGGCGAAGGTAACAAACTGTTTTACCTGCTATTCCCCAATCCGGGTGCGCGCGGTTGTTGTACCAGCCGTCATACCCCTCGTACTCAACCTCCCGCTCGTAGTGAGAAAACTGGAACTGGAACCCTGGGGGAAGAGAAGAAGAAAGGTCGTCAGCGGCTTAGCCTCCGTTTCAGGCTTTCCCACGGCGATTTTTTCAACTTATCGGGGCCAGGTTCTTTGGCTGGGGGGACGTATCTGCTTGAGGCTCCGCATCTTCTTGGGATCCTGTCATAGCGGTTACAGGATCAAAGTGGTTACAGGATCCCAAGCAGATACGGCCCCCAGCCAAAGAACCTGGCCCTGATCAGTTAAAAAATCGCCGTAGGAAAGCCTTAAACGGAGGCTAAACTACAGCACCCCTAGCCTGTGTTACACAACTTCTCGCTGTCTTGGGCTGATTTTTTTTGTTCAAAGAGGAATCAAATAGTACCAATGAATGGACGAAGACAACATAGCGGCCTACTCAAGTCTCAAGTTGTACACAACTTGTTTTCTAGCCGCCACTTGTACATTATGGAAAATACAACTTTTGACAACACACTAATTTGTGACTGACAGAAAACTCATTGAACGTAAGTCCGAGAAGCACCCCCCCCCCCCCGACTCGTATAACCAAAACTATTTGTTGCTCTGATGTAGTCCCCTGTGACTAACATAATTCTACAGTTAATACTAAGAAAACTAAAATCATTGAACGTAAGTGCGATCCCCCCACCGGACTCATATAACTAAAACTATTTGTTGCTCTGATATAGTCCTAAGTGGCTAACATAATTTTACAGTTAACACCAAGAGAACTAAGGGAACTACCACGTAAAATCAAAAGTTGTTTAGCGTTGTCAGACAAGTTGATTGTGCCCTCCGTTGCCCCTTCGAGGGGACTGACAAGTGAAAGGGCTGCTAGAAGCGTGATTTTTTCAGACTACGTACATACAACACCCCATTCCTCTATTTATGAAATCGTTCAAAAGAAACTTTCATCATTTTTAGTAAACCTATAGGCAGACAAAAGCAACAAACATTAAAACCCCAAGACTAGCTAGCCTCCGTTGCAGGCTTTCCCACTAGAGATTTTTCAACTTATCGGGTCCAGGTTCTTTGGCAGGGAGGCCATATCTGCTTGAGGCCCCGTATCTGCTTGGGATTCTGTAATCGCTCTGATTCATACGGGGCCCAAGTAGGTACGGTCTCCAAGCAGATACGACCCTTGAGCCAAAGAATCTAGCCCCAATAAGTTGATAAATCGCCATGGGGAAGCCTGCAACGGAGGCTAGCCCTTAACGATAGCCGATGGCTACCTGGGAAAAATTAGCTGCATGTCATTCAAATCAATAAATCAATAGATCAAAAAGAGCGTTTTTTATTTTTCCGTGGCAAACTGCAGATAAAGTTGAACTAGTACTTAAATCCTACCTTTAGACGTGCCCTGTCCCAATCCAACAGACACGGCAGAAAAAACGATCGATAGAACAGCGAAAACCGTCCGCGCTCTTCCGCCCATGGTGCGTCCGTCTCTTCTAAATACTTCTCGCTCTGTGAGAATTTTTTTATGGTAGCAAAGTTCGTCTAGCGTCTGTATGAGTCAACCCAAGCCAACCTCTCAAGTTTTTCCAAGAAGAGGAAATAAGAGAGTATGTGATTGCCTGGTCACGCGACAGACGATGATATGTTGCGGTTTGTTTATTGCAATAAGACACAATGTACCTGTTTGCTTAACGTGTGGCTTTAAGCCAATGACCTCTTATGACCCTTCGATTCTCAGTACAGGAAACAAAATTGTGATTAGGTCATCCGTAATTAACCGGACAACGACCTTGGGATGTAACATTCCGCGACGCAAAGTAGTCCTCTGCAAAGGCCTACTAACCAGCTGGTCAGTGAACCCTACGCCTTTTCACAGACACTTTGGTGGACTGATTGATCAGCTTGTTGCCTGCTCAAGAGAGCGTAATAGGTGGAAGTGTTTATTCAAGTTTTTGTTCCTTGTCAGTTGGACGTCTCGCCATTCAAATTGTTAGTAAGGGCCTGTCGTACTGTAAACTTCCCTTTGTGGAATATTTAGTCGCCAAAATGTCACTGAATTCTAAAATTAGCAGAGAGTAGAGAGTGTTCCTGTCAAGCTAGACATTGTGTAGTAGTAGTCCACTGTTTTCTGCTGCTGCAGTAGTTGAAACATCCTGCAGCCGCATTCAGTCTTCCTTCAGTCCCTTCCACTTTGTCCGATTCGTCGCGAGCTTCCTTAGCTCCCGTAAGTTTCTTTCTGACTGCAACGGTCCTTCACCTCTTTCCGTATCGCATAATACCCCATTCCACTAGGACGGCGCTCTCGCCGCGCGCTCTCTGCGACCTAACATATAACAGAGTTTTCTAGTCTCTACCAGACTAGCTACGCCGGCTATAGGCAGAATATTTTCAAGGGTTTCATTTGCAGGCTCCGTTTCGCGGGCGAAATGTGATCTTCACCATAGACTGACTCTACTGGCTAATTAATCCTTTCTCTGTCGAATTCTACTATCCATACGTCCGTAGGAGGGCCTGGTGGAGTCTAGACGTTTTTAGTCGCCAAATGGTCGCCGAATTTTAAAATCGGCAGACAGTAACGTTAGAACGTGTCATTGTAAAGCTATAAATTGTGTACGTATCGCATAACAGGTACTGTAAATCGCTTAATCTTCACTGAGCTTTAACTTCACGGTGGTGGCAAGTTAATTTTACAGAACGGATGTGAACGGATTTCACAGAACGGATGTGTGAAGGAATCATAAATGATAATAGCCGGTTTTTCACGGTGATGACAAGTTCACGGTACAGAGGTGCAATGGCCGGTGCAATGGCCTAGTGGATAGACTTTAAGACTTTAAAAATGGTACATTCTGCTTTCTCTGCTTAGCACTCCGCATTTGGGAAAAGAGTATGGTGGTTAAACACACACCACTACCAGTGGACTAGCCCCCCGCTGTAGTGACAAAGTTGTCTGGCCCAGGGCTACCGAAACGGAGATGGGCGCCGCCTTATGCACCGTCTGGTGCGGGGAGGACTTTAACTTTAACAGAGGTGACTGTGAAAACAGTGAACATAAAGTTACAGTGAAAGAAACAAGAATCACAGTAATCCACTACATTTGGCATACGTAAGTACAAATTCCACAGGGCTCCGGTCACGTTCCCAATACGAAGGTCTTACGACAGAAAACTGAGAGCATTCTAGAGACATTCCTACATTTGTCGTGCAAAATTCAGCTGTCCTTTGAGGGAAAATGTTGTCGTCGTTCGGTTCTGTTAAAGTCGCGCACAGAACCCTACGACAAAAAAAAATCCTACGACATTCAAACCCTGCCGATGGGTTGCTTATCGGTATTCAGAGTCATTAAACAAGCAGCCGGCTTGTGCGGGGTTGGAACCCGCGACCTTGCAGTCCAGAGGTCACTTTGGATTCCTGGGTGACCACAACGTTCTAAATAAAGCCAATAATCAAACTTTTTTTCTCGATAACCCGGATATCACCACCTCTGTTACCGAGAAAAAAATCTTTGTCATGTGCCTTTCCTGGTCGCGTTGTAATCATGCCGACGCAAGGCGTCTTTTGACATGTTTTATTACCAACAACCTGCCCTTTGTTCGACAGGCGTGCGGGTTGCTAAATCAACAACGCGGAAGGAGCGCGCCTTTGTTTACGTATTGTGGCTCATTTCTAAAGGGGTTTGTTATCCCTACGCCACGAGTCTCTCACCTTCGGACCTACATTTATTGCGAAATTCCAAACGGGAGCTCAACAAGAGGCCGTCGGTAGCAGGCAACATACTGAAGAAGCACAGCTAACAGCCAAGAAAGTAAGTTATTTTTTTATCATATATAAAACAAAACGATATTTTTTCCATTTGGGGTTAATGTATGCTTATCACATTATCCTTATTTTGTTATTGTTTTAACTTCAGACATGGAAAAAAATCTCATAGAATTTGGAAAAGTTCCATTTTTCGATGTGTAATTTTTCCTCTTGACATTTTCACTTGTGTCAAACTATTTTGAATGAGTAAGATTCCATTACTATGTATTCAGGAGAATTTTAACCCATATCAGAAAACTCTAATGTACTTTGAGCTGCAAAATGAAACATAGGGTTCCGAACATGGTGCTCAAATTTGGAAATGACTTTCTAACTTTAAGAAACTTTTCCTTCAGTGATATACTTAAGAATATTGTTGAGTTGCGAAGACCGGGTTTCAAGACATGGTTACGAAAGAAACAAAATAGAGCATTTTTATCACACAGTGTCAAAAACACAGTGTTTCTATTAAATCGGACACGAAAATATGTAGTTCGGTCTGCGAAGAAAATAAGTAAATTGGGATACATGTAGAAGCGACACAAGCTGCACGGAAATAAGGCGCGCGAAGAAACCAAAAGACACACATTCCAAAGCGCGCTAACATAACATCAAGAACTCAATGTGATACTATTGTTGCAAACGCGTTCATTGCAAAGCTACCGCGAAAAATGGTAACGTTAGAACGTCAGTTAGACCCCCATTCCACTAGGACGGCGCTCTCGCCGCGCTCTCACGGCGACGTCAATTTGGCCATATCGCCGTGAGAGCGCCGAGAGCGCCGTTAGAGCGCCGAGAGCGCGGCGAGGGCGCATTGGGAGCGCGGTGAGAGCGCCATGCGCGCCATGCGCGCCGTCACCTCGGCGATGGTTTTGAACATGTTCAAAACCGTCGCCGTGAGCGCGCCGAGGATGGCGATGGGATCAAAGGGCCGCAGCGAGGGATCAAAGGGCCGCAGCGAGCGCTCTATGAGGATTGAATGGTCTTAACTGTAGTTCAAACAAATTTCATTCTTGAAGCGGTGTATCTTGAATTTTCTGGGAATTTTGTGGTCAAATCAACATTTTCCTAATGGGTAATACAAATTGACGAATAACTACTAACTAAGTACTTGCTTCCATTCAAATTAAATTCCCTCCAAATTTTTATTGTCTGTGGATCAAAAAGTGTTTAACAATTCTGTGATTTACGATTCTATAATAACGTAGCATGATAAAATATATTTTTTATAGCAAACAGGTTACATGACAGACAAAAAACATATTTGAACAAATATATAACTTAAGACACACACTAAGCGACCGTGCAGCGATCAAAATTGAATCTGTTTTCCCCTTGATTTTATCATTATAAATAAGATGCAAGAGGTAAAGGTACGACTGAGAAGACAACAAAGCACACAAAACGAAAAGAAAATTCGTTCTTTATCTCTAGAATTCGTTGAGTGATCTGTGAAATCTTTGGTCGCTCATAAAAAGTTGCGGACATTTGACATTTTGGTCGCGCTGAGGTCGCCGTAGAGATTCCACTTGAGCACGTTTTCCAGGAAATCGGCGCCTCTCACGGCGCTCTGGTCGCCGTGAGGGCGCGGCGAGAGCGCCGTCCAAGTGGAATGGGGGTATTACGAGTATTGATCGCGTTTCCTCTAATTCCGTTTCACAGTCAGATCTATGACATGTCGTGCATTCAACGGTTTAAAATAGCACAGACGGTATTGTAAGTGTACGGAAAATAATGTGTGAGTGATCTGGTCAATAATACTACAAAACAGGTAAAAAAGGCTGACAAAAAAAAACAACGTAAGATCCTCGTGTAAGGTAATAACCCCCATTAAAATCCTTTCACCAGAAAAATCGCCGCCAGTTTTCTTAACAGTTCGGATGACTCTATTTGGTAGAAAGTTGGTCTAGAATGTGCACCGGAGGATTGAAGTAATATGAGACTGTAGCATTACTGTACAGTGTGCTACATGTACGATGGCCCATAGTTCCGCTCAACATCCGTCATTTTGGGTGCTGTTGTCCTGCGCGTAGTCGACACTGGCGAGAATCGTTTCTAAAGCCCCTGTCACACTAGTGCGTATATACAAGTCCGCATGAGTTGCGTATTAACATGATTTTGGTTAAGGTTAAGTTTACAGCCGAAGAAGTAATTTCTTAGGTTCGATAACTAGGCTGCACAACGGTGGGTCAAAGTAGAAAACAACTTCCTCCCCGCAAAATTTATTTAAACCAAAAACATGTCACTGCGGAACTCATGCGGAATATCCGCAAGAGTGTGACAGGGCCTTAGAGAACGTGCCTAGCAATGCAAGTTGCACAGTCTTATATTGCTAGTTTTGGGGCATACATTTTGACCAACTTTCTAGGGCCCCCATACCACTATACAGCGATACCACTGCGACCTAAGTTGGACGTTTGTACCCTTTGTATACGTAAATAGAAGTGTACGAGTATGAATGAAAGAACAGCAAAACACACAAACTGTAAAAAGATTCGTTTTTTTTTTCATTTATGAAATTCGTTGAGCGCTCTGTTACATGTTAGGTCGCAGCGAGGTCACTGCCCAAGTGGAATGGAAGTATGATGAATGCTATTGTCGAAACCCCACACAGTGCTGAGAACATGTACACCTCGACACCGCGCCGTACTGTAGCCGCATTTTAAGGGAAAGACGTATATCACTAAATAAATGCCTTGTTAGGAAACTTTGTTCATCTCCAAGCAGATGTTGGGACGCAAGATCGTCACGTTTTACTAGCTGGCATTTTCTGTCACAAACCGCCTCCTCTTTGTGATAAAAAACGGACAGCTAGAAAAACATACCGATTTTGCCTCCTAACATCTGGAGATTTGTAATTTCTAAATATGTCAGCTGTTGATAGATATATAGCTCAAACATATTTCTAGTGGTGCCTGTTTTTCCACTAACTTCGCCACTCCACCATTAGAAAGTCACAAAAGACGCGCAAAACAATCTAGAACCCTCATACATCTGCTTGAATACCAACCCCAAAGCTTTTTTTTTTCATGATTGATATGACCATTGTCAACAGATCAAATGGGACAAAGTTCGTTGAAGAAAATTCCACGAAAAAAAGTGTTTTTCACAACGTCCTTTGTCCTGTCCTGTGGGGCAACGACACCGTTCTGATTGTATTTAAAAACACGTCGTTGAAACTCAGGCGTTAAAAAATTCCAAGAAAGATGCGTATTTTTGTTCACAAATCAACCCGCCTTTTTATACTCGCGGTAGAGTGGGACAATGACACTGTTTAACCTGTCAATCTATAGCGATAAGGTCTTACAAATAAGTCTAGACAATGCAGCACGTGTCAGCTTTTATTGAGTATAGTAGTGGTGACGTGTACTGTAGAATTAGTGAACAAACATGTGTCAGTGTGGAATTTACTTCCTCATCAGACAGACGCTGGCTCAGGTGAGGTGTGCACCTGAGAGTTGGCCACGTGCCACTGTGTGGCATTGCTGTTCGGGGTCCTCTCCCTGGGAGCCCAGACTAGCACCGGGTCGCTAGCGATTTCCTTCGGCGGCCCAATTACAGTCAGCCCGCCCGATCTTAATCAACGCTCCGGGGAGCTGTAGCCCGGGGAGTGGACCCCCCCCCCCCCCCCCCCCCCCCCCAGTTTGCTGTTGGTAAGGGCCGGTCAACTCTCGGGCTAGAACTCCCCCGGTGCCCTCATTACGGTATCGGCGGGCTTGGAGCTCTGGGCTTCCGAAGGAATTGGCTTGAAGGAATTGGCTCAAAGGAACCGGCTAAAAGGCCCGATAAACAGTCTGGTTCTCAGGGTAGGGGGTACTACAAACGCGAATCTGATGTCAGCTATCAATAATGGTTCCACTCAACATTAGTCATCTTGGGTGTCGACACTGGTGAAAATTGTGTCTAAAAAATGTGCCCAGCAGTGCAGGTTGCACAGTCTTATATTGGTATTTAGGCACATATTTTGACCAACTCTCTAGGTCCCCCATACCACTAGACTGCGATCTCGCTGCGATCTCGCTGCGATCTGGCTGCGACCTAAGTTGGACTTGTGTACCCCTTGTTTACATAATTGTATAGGTACACATATGACTGAAAGGACAACAAAACACACAAAACGTAAAAAAAAATCGTTTTTTCATCTATGAAATTCGTTGAGCACTCTGTTACATTTTAGTACGCAGCGAGGGCGCCGTCTTAGTGGAATTGGGGTATGATGAAGACTGTTATCGAAACCCCACACAGTTCTGGGAGCACGTCTACACCATACCGTGTTGTAGCCGCAAAAGACGTTTATCATTGATCAAATGTCGATGTGGACTTTGATTATTTCCAAGCAGATGTCAAGAGGCTAAACCGTTACGTTTTAGAAGCTGGCATTTTCTGTCACGAACTCTTCTTTGTAACAAAAACGAACAGCTAGGAAAACGTACCGATTTTTCCTCCTTTCATCTGCTTGGAAATTGATACTTTCTAAGGATGTTAGCTGTGAACAGATATACAGCTCAAGCAATTTGTGGTATTTGGGCGGCTTCATACGCCTTTCTAGTAGTGGCTGTTTTTCCGTTAACTTCGCCATTCCACCTAGTCTCCATATGAGACTTGGGTTGGCTATAAAAACTCCTTCTGCCTGTTGGATACGGTCTTTGCCAACCCGTAGGTCTGCTTGGAGACTACATTCCACCACCATTAGAAAGTCACAAAAGACGCGCAAAGCAAGCTGGACCGTTCACACATCTGCTTGGAGATCCCCTCAACGCTTTTTTCATGATTGATGTGACCATTGTCAACAGAACAAAGTTCGGTGAAGAAAATTCCACGAAAAAAGTGCTCTTTACAACGTCCTTTGTCCTGTCCTGTGGGGCAATGACACCGGTCTGCTTGTCAAATACCTCTTTGAAATTCACGCCTAGAAAATGCGTCTTAAGCCCCCCTCTCACTGGACACGCGGCACGCTGGCGGCGTCGCTTAGGCCGATCGAATTGACAAAGCACTCAACGAATTTCATCGACAAAATACGAATCTTTTTAAGATTTGTGTGTTGTGTTGTCTTTTTGGTCATACTTGTACGTTTTGAATGATATTCCCATTGCATTATAAAGTCAAGGGTAACACAAATCCAGTGTAGTACGCAGCGACGCCGCCAGCGTGCCGCGGGTTCAGTGAGAGAGGGGGGGGGCTTTAATCCGTCCTTTTGGCCTAGTTGTACACAGTGGGGCGATAAAACCGTTTACTCTGTCGGTCTATGGCGATAAGGCCTTACAAATATGTCAGCACCATGCATACAGTACGCGTTAGCTTTTGTTTGTGTATAGTAGCGGTGGTGTGTACAGTAGAATCAATTAGTAACCATGTGTCAGTGTCGAATTTACTTCCTGATCGAACAGACGCTGACTCATGTTTTGCCTAGGGAATGACACTTTCCTCACTCCACCCAGGTGTAAAAATAGGTATATTGTTCTCTGTACGTCGCACTGTTTAAAAGAGATATAAGTATGTCTATACAATACAGCACGCGTCAGTTTTTGTTTGTGTACAGTAGCGGTGATGTGTACTGTTGAATTAATTAGCAACAGTTTGGAATTTTCTTCCTCATTGGACAGACACTGACTCATGTGGTGTAGACAGGTGTCTTGCCCTGGGGAATGACACTTGGTACGACTTTCCTCATTCCACCCTGGTGTAAAAATAGGTATATTGTTCTCTGTACGTCGCACTGTTTAAAAGAGATATAAGTATGTCTATACAATACAGCACGCGTCAGTTTTTGTTTGTGTACAGTAGCGGTGATGTGTACAGTAGAATTAATTAGCAACAGTTTGGAATTTTCTTCCTCATTGGACAGACGCTGACTCACGTGGTGTAGGCAGGTGTCTTGTCCTAGGGAATGACACTTGGTACGACTTTCCTCATTTCACCCAGGTGTAAAAATAGTCATATTTTCCCTGTACGTGGCACTGTTTGATTTTATTACGTCGTTTTTGGACAGACAAGGACAACGTGGCCTGCACCCAAGTTTTTCATAACTTACTTCAACAGTGCCACGTACACAGAACAATAACCTATTAAGAACCTGGGTGGAGTGAGGAAAGTCGTGTAAAGTGCCTTTCCAAAGGGCACAACATCGGTGGCGTCAGGGGATTCGAACCCGGGACCGCTGGGTTCCGGGCCGAAGACCCTGCCGTTTCGGCACATGACCTTACTGTTTTGATGATATAGATATAGAACTTTATTGCGCAACAATTGTACAAGGTACAAAAAAGGCTGGTACATAACTACAGTTCTATATATATATCTAAAGGCTAATCTACTTAATACAAGGGTGTATAGTATGGGTTTAGACAGGGTTCTAACAATCATTGAAATAATTTCCATCGTTTAGACATTCTTTGAAATGTTCTTCAAATAAGTTGTGAAAAACTTGAGTGCAGTGCCACAACGTTCTTGTCTGTCATAAAGTACCCTGCGAAACCAGACCCCGTGCATCGGCGCGCCACCCACCGCACGCGCGCCCGAGCTTTCCCCGACCCACCCTCCCGCTGGCCCCGACGATCCACCCCGCTCCACTCTCCGCTATCCCCCAATCTCCGCTAGAAAAAGCAAGTGAAGCACGGAAGTGATGTGCGGACAAAGTCGTACGATTGTACGACAGAACAAAGTCGTGCGACAGAACAACGTCGTACGACAGAACAAAGTCGTACAACAGAACAAAGTCGTACGACAGAACCAAGTCGTACGACAGAACAAAGTCGTTAGACAGAACAAAGTCGTTAGACAGACCAAAGTAGTACGACAGAACAAATAAATCCGTGCGACAAAACAAAGTCGCACAACAGAACAAAGTCGTGCGACAGACCAAGGTAGTACGACAGAACAAATAAAACCGTGCGACAGAACAAAGTCGCACGACAGAACAAAGTCGCACGACAGAACAAAGTCGTACGACAGAACAAATAAATAAATCCGTGCGACAGAACAAAGTCGTACGACAGAACAGAGTCGCACGACAGAACAAGGTCGTGCGACAGAACAAAGTCGTACGACAGAACAAAGTCGCACGACAGAACAAAGTCGTACGACAGAACAAAGTCGTACGACAGAACAAAGTCCTGCGACAGAACAAAGTCGTACGACAGACCAAAGTAGTACGACAGAACAAATGAATAAATCCGTGCGACAGAACAAAGTCGTACGACAGAACAGAGTCGCACGACAGAACAAGGTCGTGCGACAGAACAAAGTCGTACGACAGAACAAAGTCGTACGACGGAACAAGGTTGTACGACAGAACAAAGTCGTACGACAGAACAAAGTCGTACGACAGAACAAGGTTGTTAGACAGAACAAAGTCGTACGACAGAACAAAGTCGTACGACGGCACAAAGTAGTAAGATAGAACAAAGTCGTGCAACAGAACAAAATCGCACACCGAAATGTGACCGACGAACAGTGCTTTGACATTACTTTACCTGCACTTAGCAAGTCATTAGCAGCTCAAGGAACCTTTTCAAACTCTTGTTCTAGCGGCACAATATATTGTATACATACATACTCGTAGCGTACGGCGCATGCGCAACATGATGAACCTGTCGGGGCACAAAGAGCACTGCCATGATTTACGTGCTATAACAACCAGTTGGAGTGGCTAATAATACTTCCTCAATTACTACACGTACAGACCAATAAATCATTGAAACTATTTGAACTTAGGAGGGTTCCCACTTTGGGTTGGCGTACCGATCAAGCTCAGCCATGCGATCATACAACAGCACAATTCAGCATTTTAAGGTAGCAGAACACAATTTTCGGCCTATGGGGACTTTTATAGTTAAGGGCCACAAGGCTTCTGACTAGTGAAAATTATAGGGCGGTGCACTTTAGACATACGAAAAAACAAATATGTTTGAGTTTAGGGTACAACCTACAATCCAAATCATACAGACTCAGAGTCGACAATACTACACCACGCAGCATAGTTTACACTTGGCTGCCTCTCACATGCGACTTTCTACCATGCCTTCAAGAATCTAGCCGCACTACTTTATTTACCCGCATCTGCGACCTTAAAGAAGCGATAGAAATACGCCAGCCACACAAAATGTCTGCGCAGGAGCGTTCTTAGGTTAGTGTGAAGTGCCTTTCCCAAGGACACAACATCGATGGCGTCAGGGGGATTCAAACCCGGGACCGCTTAGTTCTGGGCCGAACACCATGCCGTTAAGCCACACGACCTCACAGGTACGGTGGTTTGTTTGTTACATCTTCTAATTTCTATCTTCATATCGTCTTTTCAGATTTAAACACTATGTCGTCGAGTCTGTACCAAGCGTTCCGCGTGGACGGAGGCCCGACCCAGTACGCGGAGAACCGGACTCCTCAGTTACTACACGGACAAGCCGATAAATAATTTCAAACTGTTTTCAGTTTTGCTTAGGTCCCAATTGGGCCCCACCATGTAGTTGACGGGCTGTTTTTATTTTTGCACTTTCTGGCGTGATCCCTACGTGGCCCCGCGGGACACCATGCGGCTTCGGGACCCGGACTTAAGATCAACGCGGGAACTGGTAACAAATAGACGCAGTGAACTAATCATGCAAACATCTTGCTACCTATTACATTTGCCAATTTCTATCTTCATATTGTCTTTGCAGATTTAAACACTATGTCGTCGAGTCTGTACCAGGCGTTCCGAGTGGACGGAGGCCCGACCCAGTACGCGGAGAACCGGACTCCTCAGTTACTACGCAGAAATTGTTTCAAACTGTTTAAGTTACGCTAAGATCCCAATCGGTACCCCACCAGGACGTTGACGGGCTGTTTGTATCTTAACACTTTCTGGCCCCGCGGGACACCATGCGGCTTCGGGACTCCCGGACTTAATATCGACGCGGGAACCGATAAAGAATAGACGCCGTGAGCTAATCGTGCAAACACCTTGCTACCTATGACATTTACCAATTTCTATCTCTATATTGTCTTTTCAGATTTAAACACTATGTCGTCGAGTCTGTACCAGGCGTTCCGAGTGGACGGAGGTCCGACCCAGTACGCGGAGAACCGGACTCCGGTCACCGCCGACGTGCTGGAAGTCGGCCTGGTGTTCGCCATCGCGATCCTCGCCTTCTCTTTCCTCGTCATCCTGCCGGGCGTCAGGGGGATGCAGGTTCGTTTGTTTGTTTGTTTACTTGTTGTTTTTCTTTTTTGAGGGTACGCGCGCTCGTGTGTGTGTGCGAGAGAGAGAGGGGTTGCATGTGTGTTTACGTGTGTGTTAGTTTGAGTGTGTGTATGTGTGTGTGTGTGTGAGTGTGTTTGTGTGTGTGTGAGTGTGTGTGTGTGAGAGAGTGTGTCTGTGTCTGTGTTTCTGTCTGTCTGTCTGTGTATGTACGTTTGTGGTTGTGTCCGTGTGTGGTTGTGTGTATATGTGTGTGTATATGTGTGTGTGCGTGTGTGTGTCTGTGTATTAACGTGTTTGTGTTGGTATGTGTTTGTGTTCTTTGTACGCTTTAACTTATGATTAAGCTACATCATCTTTTCAATTTCTAGAAATGCTATGAAATTTTAAACTAAATTTTCTATCTCTTCTGCACAGAGACTGTACTTCGCCGTCATGGTCTTCTTCAGCATCTTTGTCATGGCCACCATCATGGGTGAGTATTTATCCATCTCTTTATCTGTTCTGTTTCTATTTGTCGCATTTTGTCGTAGTCTATGGCAATCACAAAGAAGCGAGGAGAAGCTGAATTCACTCTCGGTAACATTCCTCCCCCTTTCCTTTACTCCTTCCTTTCTTCCTTCCTTCCTTCCTTCCTTCATTCATTCATTCATTCAGTCAGTGATTCTCTATCCCTTCCTTCCTTCCTTCCTTCCTTCCTTCCTTCCTTCCTTCCTTCCTTCCTTCCTTCCTTCCTTCCTTCCTTCCTTCCTGCCTTCCTTCCTTCCTTCAGTCCTTTATTCATTACATCCTTCCTTTTCTCATTTATTCATTAATTTCTCCATTTAACTATTCCTTCCCTTCCTCCTTATTTTCTTCACTTCTTAATTTCTTAATTCCTTTATTTCCCGACTCCGCCAGTGAGTAACTTCGGGATGGAGTGGGAGAAAGCCGAGGTGCACACGAAGGTCCAGTACAAGGCCTTCATCGCTGAGGAGATGGACGGCATGGTGGGGGTCAAGATCGGGCTCAGGGCGGTCAACATCACCCTAAAAGGTAGGACTGACTGACCAATATAACGTTCGTGATTTGCTTGTTTGTTTATTTGTTGCTGCTCTACTTGATATACATGCATCTTGTGCAAGCGTGTTAGCAATAATGTGCATTTCTGCTTCCGGGGCAGAAGTTTTGATCCCGGCAAATGTTACGAAGGCCTAATCTCCAAACACATGCAAGGATTCACCAACTTTTTTGGTGGTTTACGCCTATTTCACAACATTAAGAAATACCAGCAAAGAGTACAAATGTATGCGCAAAACACCAAGAATGATCCGGATCCTTACATCTGCTTGGAGATTGACTAAGGCCCCATTTCCACTAAATGGGCTGCATTGAACAACCGAGACTGTAATTTGACCCATTGCTGTATAAATTGAAAATACACAAACTTTAAAAAATTGACTTCATTATCAGTGATACTGTCAATGAGATTTTTCGTCGCTCAGCGGCTGTCCCCTCATGTTGAAAGGGGAGCTATCAACCGACCTGAACATTGGTCATGACAGAAAATGTTGCAGTATCTGACAGCGTCTTGTTGTGACTAGTGCCGATTGAGAAAGTTCAAAAGCTATTTTGGATAGATTTTCTTTTGATGCAAGTATGGTTACCGTAGAGTGAAAACTTCCCATTTGAAAAAGAACGAATTTGAATCCTACATTTCTTGTCTGTTGCCAGGTTCTGGAAAAGGAGCGCTCGCGAACGAAGAAATAAACTACAACGAACGGTTCCACTATGGACAGGACGGACAGGGGAGGATCGGGTTCGGACCCTACGGTGAGTCTGAAAAGCTAATGCTTACTCCTGGATCTGTGTGGTCTCGAATAAAGTTCTAAACAGGAACTACATGCGGCTACAAGCGTCTTGTCTGAAGATGTGGCGTGAGTGTGTACGGTTGGCTTGAGGTTGTCCTTACTATTTACCTGCTTACTCCTTGATCTGTTGTTATTCCCCTCAAAGCTATCTATAAACACTGAATACAGCAAGAAAGTTTATCAGTGTTGGTAAGAAATAATATGAAAAAAAATTATATTTACCTAACCAACACTGAAATAATTGGGCCATGTTAACGGAATGGACCCGTCTAATGCAACTTGAGATGAGACGCGAGACACGTGACTGCGGCAACTGCGTAAGTGCCAGATAACCTATGTCGACCCCCGTCCCTGAAAGAAGTTTAACTATTTCAGAAGGTCAGAAGATCTCCAGATGTCAGAAAACGCTTGATCTACTACCCCGCCTCATGATGTCGTCTTTGAGAAATCAAGTGAAATATTCGCAAAAAAAATCTATTTTGTATACTAAGATTTTATCCAGTAGCTTGATTAGCTATTTTTGGCATATCTTATTACCTGGATGTGTAACCTTCCTCAACATCTCAAGTGAAATATTCTCTATCCCGCACAGCGAGCCTGATCAATCGCGAGTTCCGGGCGGCCCAGTTCCGCGGCCTGCCGTACCCGATCCTCTGGGTGGCCGAGTACTTCACTCTGGACGGGGAGGACATCCGCTGGCACCGCAGCTACCGACTGGCGGGATACTACACACTCATCATGCTGTGGTACGTTACGGCTTCATGTACTATGTCCCATATATTCAAATGAATAATATGCAAACCCCATCCTCTGGGTGGCCGAGTACTTCACTCTGGACGGGGAGGACATCCGCTGGCACCGCAGCTACCGACTGGCGGGATACTACACACTCATCATGCTGTGGTACGTTACGGCTTCATGTACTATGTCCCATATATTCAAATGAATAATATGCAAACCCCATCCTCTGGGTGGCCGAGTACTTCACTCTGGACGGAGAGGACATCCGCTGGCACCGCAGCTACCGGCTGGCGGGGTACTACACACTAGGGGTGGGTACCGGTACCGTGTACCAGTACAAAACCGGTATTTCTTAATGGACCGGTCCAAAAAAACCGGTCCGTAAAAAATCAGTGGACCGGCCTATGGACCGATTAGAAAATTCATAGTACCAGGCTACTTGCAGGCGGCAACATAACTGGTCTAAGAAAATACAGAACAGCAGATTTAACGAGTCATTTTCGAAGACGTTAGCTGTGAATCATATAGAAACACTTAAAGGATGAGTAAACAGACGGCCAGGAGAGTATAGTTATAATCTTGAGACAAAGTGCAAACCTAAGAAATTATATCGTTCCAGACATGACGTTTGGAGACTTTTACGTGTGTCTCGCTCTGCTCTGCAAAATATGATGTACTGCGACACTACTATAATCAGGTACAGGTACAGGTCCGGACCTGGACCTGACCCTCTGGACCTGGACCTGGACCGGACCTGAATTTTATGTACCGATACCCACCCCTACTACACACTCATCATGCTGTTGTACGTTACGGCTTCATGTACTATGTCCTATATATGCAAATGAGGCATAAACATAATATATCTGGACATGTATTAGGCAGCTACCGACTGGTGGGATACTACACACTCATCATGCTGTGGTGCGGTTCTATATATAAAATCCCATTGTCATCCCATACTACTACACCGTATTGTATAAGATAGACTACTTCACCATATTGTATAAGATAGACTACTACATAATATTGTATTAGATAAATTTAGATTGGTTAGCCTAATAGAATGTTATCTATGTACCAGTGAATGCCATACTTTGTACCTTGTACAATTGTTGTGCAATAAAGTTATTATTATAATAGATCTAGAGCTATTTATGGTTCCAGGGGCGCATGCGCAGTGAAATGCATTGTGGGCAATGTAGCGTAGTTGAAAACCTCTTTGACATAAACAAACACGTCGTCTAGACATGTGTCAAGCATGGTCTAGAACCGGGCATTACAACATTTTACGCCAAGTGATGTTTGAAGCTACATAACAAAGAGACTTTCCTCACTCCGCCCAGGTGTAAAAATGAATATATTGTTCTCTGTGCGTGACACTGTTAAACTAAGTTATGAAAAACTTGAGTGCAGTGCCGCGTCGTCCTTGTCTGTCCAATTAAACGAAGTAAAAAGAGAAAGAGAGAGAGACTACTTAGTACTGCCGTATTTGAAGTCTGGTCTACAGTAGTTTGTGGCGATAATGAAGTATCTTAATCTAAATTTGCCTGCAAGATCTACTAATTGGGACTTGAATGTCGATCTGAACCAGCAGGCAAGATATAATGTCAAAAGCTTTCATGTGAAAATGCACTGGTATTGACAAAACAAGGTGACAGTTTAAATTGTTTATTTCATTGTTTTCTTTTTGCAGGACCGCCTTCCCCCTGTGGATCATCACCAATATCCTGTTCTGCATGTTCATCCGGTACGGAGCCTACTTCATGATGCTGACGGGCGGGGTCATGTTGCTAGGCAACGCCCTCTTCCACTTCCTGCGGTTCGGGCCGGTCCTGGCCGTTCCCATGGGAACCGCGACGCTCGTGTTCCACTACGGCTGGTGCTTCTGGCTTAACCTGGTCGTCGGTAAGAGTTCTTTGCGCATGCGTGACTATGACGTAGCACTGTCCGCCATGTTGGGTGGTTAAACTTGAAAGTTGCCAGGCGACTTTGAATTTGTTTATATCATTCCAGTCACGTATCATGACATCAAACATATGGACACAGGTCTGGCTCTAGATCTTTCATACTAAAAAAAACAACAGCCTGGCGGTTGCAATATCACATACATAAGTTTGAAAGACTTTAACATGCCATAAAACAAAAAAAACATACATTGCTTTGAAACATTTATACTTACTAACATCAGCTTTCAATGTTTAAAGTATACCAAAAGCCAATAACTTACATTATGTATTTCAGCTGATTGGGGCCGATTGGGGTCGAGGGATAAATATCATTCAATTCAATTAATCATGTGCTGTTGCAGACACAATTGTCAGCTATAAAATGGTTGCGTTTTCCAAGATTGTAAGGTATTGTGACGTTTCCTTCCTTATGTTTTTTCTCCTCCAGGTTCCGTGACTTTAGTGCTTGGAGCCGCCATCTTGTTTCTGGACCTCCGCTTTCCTGACGTCACGTCGACGTTCTTCTCCGTGGGGTCCGACCCTGACGAGTATTACACCGTCAAGAAATCTCTAACTAGAGGTAAGACCAGCAAAGTACTAGAAGAAATGTTTCCTAATACAGCAGATGGCAGACTCCAGGGGGGATTGGAGTATTCCCGTTTGGGACAATAATACATGCATTCCTATGGGGAAGTTGGCAGACATTAGGTGTCATTATCACAGGAACCAATGATTCTGACCAAGGAAACTTACCCTCAAATTCTAACCTGTTCTGTAGACCTACACCTATCAGAATAAGGAGAATTTCTATACGGCTATTCTCCGGGGAAACACCCCCGAGCGAGAGCACTAGAGTCAGTCCATTTGCATTAAAAGGGCCCGCTCACGACCATTACACTATCTCCCGGGGACCCAGAAGGCAAAAAGATGGAGAAAGGTCGTTTCTTTCAACAAATTCTACAAGTATGAAGTCTTACCTACCCCCTCTTCATCCCTACCCAAACTACTTTGCCACACGTACAGCCCAATACGATATTTCAACCTATTTAACGTTAACGAACACCCAGGCAAAACTATTCATGACTAACAGAACTGGTTTTGTACCAGACAGAGTTGGTTAGACGCACAGACAGACACGTGCACAGACAGAAAGACACGCACAGAAATGACAACAAAGCCTGATGATAATAATTAAAAGCAACCTATAACGTCGACATCTGTTGTTGTTCATCCCAGGATTGGCTCCGACAACAGTCTCCTTGCCGGCCATTTCTGAAGAAGTTGCAGAGATGAGTGAACAGAAAAGTGATAGCACCATTGTAAGTGGATATTAGACGAAACCTTCTTATCTGAATTTGCATGTTTTCTTATTCCATCTGGTTCATCAACGATTGAGTGACATCTTCAATTACTGGCTATGTTGTTGAATTGAATAGACATACAGTACATGTAGTACAGTTACATAATATTCTCTAAGCAGAGGTTGCTTTGGAACAGCCGCCCACGAAACAATCTCCGAACTTGAAGAGTAAGCTTGAAAGATCATAGGTACGGCCAGTACAATACCCATAGCGTAATGTAAGACGTAAAACGGGTAGGTTCATAGTAGCCTCTACCAGGCTCCACAGGTCGCTTGGAAAATAGTTGACATTGGCCAAATAGACGAATAACATGCAAGATGAGTGGGTCCACCAAAGAAGTAACACTTTGCGACCTAAAGTATAGGTCGCAAACTGTAACTTCTTACATAGACTAAAAGTGTTCCTCGCAAACGTCTGTCGTCTGCCGAATAGCAGGATTCTGGGTAACGAATATGGCGGCGGGAAAATTCACCGTAGTGCCGTAGCCATTGGTTGTAGCAACAAAGAGGCGTTTTAATTTGATGATTAATCACACTTAGAGTCCAGTTGTAGGTTTGCAAAAGAGATTCTAATAAGTTGTATTGTAAATAATTGTGTTTAGCAGGAAGCGGATGTGACATTTGTCTTATAAACCAGCGAACAACTATGTACATATAATTCTCCCACGAAGCCCTCAGACTGTGACAATAAGGGACGGAGAGTTTTTAACGTAGCCAACTTCTAATGCATGGTTATCGAAGCTTTTCAGACAGTGTTCTGAATGCGTTAGTCTGTCAAGTTTGCATTTCTAGCGGTATTACTGATGTTGCATCTAGCACATATCCCTAAACACCCCGTTTTCGAAAAATCCCGAATTTCAGTACCCCGCGAATTTATGTTACCCAACGTTACCAACTCCTCTGGCATGTTATCCGTCTATTATGGCAATGTCTCCTATTTTTTCAGTGACCTGTGGAGCCTGGTAGAGGCAAGGTATATACTAGAAACCTGACGTCTGTTGTTTCTGCTATTCCTACAGGCTCGTCCCCACAGCGGTAGACCGACCTCCGGACTCGCTGTGTTCCAGAAGCCCCGCCGTAAAATAATGGCGGAGTCTGACATACCGGTCTGAGATTAACTATAAAGCCCCAATCTTATCCCACTGTCCTATTTCCAATCCGGGGCCCGGCCGGGCAGCTTGTTGGAACGAAAAATATGATATAAACGACAACAAAAGAGACAAAACGTAAAAAAAATCTGCTAACTATATATTGTGCATTTTCTTGATATGCATTTTTTTTCGTTTTCACAAACAGCCCGGTCAGGCCCCGCTTTTATGCTACAGTCACATTTCTAAACCGGGGCCCGGCCGGGATGCTTGCGGAAACGAAAAATGAAAATGTAGATCAATAAATATAGACAAATTATGCTGATAAGTATTCTTCTAACATTTTGTGTGTTTTTGTCTTTTTTATATCATACTTTTCGTTACAGCAAACTGCCCGGCCGGGCCCCGGTTTGGAAATGTGACCCTAGCATTAGAAATGGGACTGTAGCATTACTGGCCTCGCTGCGTACTAATCTAGGTTTGTGTTACCCTTGACTTTATGATGGGAATATCATGCAAAACGTACAAATATGACTAAAAAGGCAACAAAACACACAAAGCTTCAAACGAATCGTTCTTTGTCGATGAAATTCGTTGAGTGCTTTGCCAATTCTATCGGCCGCAGCGACGCCGCCAGTGTGCCGCGGGTCCAGTGAGAGGGGGGCTTAAAGAAACTATGAACTGAGTTGAGCACACCACGTGTGTGTATGTGCGTTAGTGTTTACATCAGTATATTACTGACACGTTGCATATATTTTGCAAACAAAATACAGTAAAGCCTTTACTAGTGTCATCTGTATACGGCAACATTCTAGTATCAATGGTACCTTTCATTATTTTTCTAATTGAGTAAAGCATGATAAGCCTGTTTATAGTAACTAATAGTGCTGCGTACCGGTACCGTGTACCGGTACTGTACCGTAAAAATTTATTAGGTACAGGTCCAAAATACCGCATCATGAAGTACCGGTACTGTACCAATATACATCTACACCAAGTATGTGCATATTTTGTGACTGATCTCCTGGCCTCATGCAACACCAAACGTGACCAAAGTGACACCTTGGGACACCGTAACTAATATGCAACAGATCATTCAGGCAGGCTGGGGATTTGATAGAAAGGTCAAGAGAGTTTGGCGGTAGGAAACCTAGTACGTCCTTTGAATAAAAATACTGACTAGTTGAAACAGCTTATTCATGTTTCTGTCATTATTAAAGATATTCAGAAAAAAACTTGTTAATTTTTCAAATTGTTCAGGTACAGGTACAGGTCCGGTCCTGTACCTAAACTTTTGTACCGGTACCTGATGTTACGTTTAGGTACGCAGCACTAGTAACTACCTTTAAACTATTTTGTTCAAGTCCATTGAGCGGCCAATACAGACATGTTCGACTGTATCGTACAAAGTTGTTACAAGTGTAACAAGTTTTTGGGTGTTTTTCGGGGTGAAGTAAAATGTGCTGTTTGTACCAAAGAATCATTGTTATATATAATAATTTGATACTTAATTTGCAATTCATTGCCCGAGGGCTCATTACAACAAGAAACAATGTATAGAAAAAAGACACAGACATTGCAAATTAACAATATTGAACTATTCTAGCAATTGCTACGAAATGCAAGCTTTTTTTGTTTGACTTCTTTTTTGGAAGCAATGTATACACAATGGTGAACCATCTAACTTGACTATGTGTATATATCTTATAGGATATGCTGGGAGAAACGTTTTAGAATATTGTGTGGAAAAAAAAGTAGGACGCTTTTTAAAACATCTTATCTAACGTTGGTGGGTGGATATTTATTTGAACATTTTGTGAACGAAAGGGTAGAAGGTGTATACAGTGGTGGTAGTGCATTGTCTTGATTTAACTTTTTTACTACACGAAGTATTATTACCAAATGTAACCGCTTACAAAGTTTTAAGATCACGAAACAATTGAACCTTTTTTTGTCTGTTTGAGACTTTTTCACTGAATGCATGTATTTATTGCATGAATAAATGATAGATTTACATTAAGAAAACTTAATGCCTGGATGCCTTACCTTTATCAACGTATCCTACACTATAGTCTCTGAAGACAATATTTTGTATATTGTCTTTCATTATTTCATACATGTTTATATCACTACACCACAAAAAATGATTATCTATTCAAGTGAGTCAAGCGATGGTAAAGGATTACATTGGGATATTTATCTCACTCATGTCATTGTATATTGCATGCTGTATATTATCTTATGAGGTTAATTTGGTACAAGGTTTTACATACCTCGCTTTAACGCCTGGCCTCGAGAGCAGGCTTCGTGCACGGCCAGCAGGATAATTAGAACAATACGTATTCAGCACTATTAAAATGCCCGCCGCAGAGCCTGCTATGAAGGCTATTCTCCAAGCAAGCAGACATGTAGCAATCGTGCTTGTTTTGTTGCGCATTTGGCGGAGTTTTGTACATTTTCAGGATTTTTTACGCTTTTGAAATTTTACATAAGATACAGATACGCATATAACGTTGGGTAACCTAAATTCGTGGGGTACTTAAAGTCGGGATTTTTCGAAAACGGGGGTATTTAGGGATATGTGCTAGATGCAAAATCAGTTATAACGCCAGCAATGCAAAGCAGATAGACTAACGTATTCAGAACACTGGCTGAAAAGCTTCGATAACCATGCATTAGAAGTTGGCGACGTCAAAAACTCTCCGTCCCTTATTGACAGAGTCTGGGGGCTTCGTGGGAGAATCACCCAGCACGGTTGTTCGCTGGTTTATAAGACAAATGTCACATCTCCTGCCTGCTAAACACAATTATTTATAAGACGACTTATTACAATCTCTTTTGCTAACCTGCAACTGGATTCTAAGTGTGATCAATCATCAAAACTCCTCTCTGTTGCTACAACCTACGGCACGTGTATTTTCCCGCCGCCATATTGTTAACCAGAATCCTGTTGTCAAGCAGACGACAAAGGTTTGTGAGGAACACTTTTTGTCTAAATGCTGCGTGTGATAGTGGACTGAGGAAGATATTTTCCTCAAGGAACACATGGACATAGTGGTATTACCATTGCTACGGCATCCAGCTAACTTCCCATGAATAATGTAACGTTACACGTTGCCCGATGATGACGATGGGCCGACTTTGAGTGAAGTTCTACCGACTCAACACACGGGTTGTTCCCGAACTGGCCTGATGTGTGCGGTACGGCCGTTTTTTCGTGTATTTTTTTTTACTTGGACACGTCTATATCCATAGCACTCTCCTCAAGCCAAGGATAGAACGAACAGCTGCTGTATAAAATGTAATTAGCGGTAAGATATTCAAGACGAATCTTCTCTCCCGAATTAATGTGCCCCCCTGTCCGACAGCACCGTAATTGTGCGTGCGGCGGACGGTAGTTTGAAGTTGAAATATTATGGTGTCAGCACGACTAGAGACAAAATCTACCATATATATGATTAGTGCAAAGATAGTACATGATACTGACAGAATAATAGAAAAAAAGGATGGTTTATTGTTCTGCTAGATTGATTTCAGTCAACCATTATCGGAAAAATCCCGAATTTAGGTTACCCAACGTTACATAAGATTGTACCTGTCGGGTATTAGTAAAATGCGTTAAACAAATCCACACAAACGTACAAAAAATACGATGAAAACAAGACCGACTGCTACATCTGCTTGGATATAAACGGAGGCTACCCTACAACGATCTTCGGGTACAGCGGCCCACCGTTACTATCGGGTGAGAAGTCGTACACCGGGCGGGGGTCGTCGACGCCCAGGCCGCCAGACAGGCCCTTCGGCTCGCCCGTGAGACTCATCACGCTCTGCGGGCGCTCTCTGAAACTCCGGCGGAACGAGAGGCGATGGAGGCCTAGCCGCTTGCCGAGACTGTGCGGTCGCTTCGAGCGGCGGACCGGGCTCCCCCTAGCGAGGGGAGTCGGAGGGCCGTCCTCGCCATCCGAGTCGGTAAGATCCTTACCGGACGCCTCGATGAACTCCGGCGGGGGGCTGTCGTCTGGTGAGCCGACGCCGTGCTCACAGATGTCCGCTCCGATTAGCTCCTAAAATATACGAATTTTGAAACACATCAATACTTGGTTTCAATCAATTCAATTTCATTATGAAACCAAACTTGCAGAAGTACAGTAGGTATACTAAGTATATGTACGTCTGAACTCGATATTCTTACATATATTGTTTACAAAAATCAAAATACTGTACACATATACATCACAACTATATACATAAATCACATACATGTACATGCATAAGACTGACAATGGCATGTTCCTAACAAGCTGACTTATCAAGCAAAATTAAGAGTAATAGAGTCTTATGGAAGGAATGAGTCACTGACCATAATGGGGAAGTCGACGTTTTTGTGTGATGTGTCTGGTGCATGCATGGCTGTTAAAGGCATCAAGAGCATTTTATGAGGCTTGAAACTTGAATGAAAAAAACTCAAATTTCTAGTCATTCCTACACATAGTAAGTTTTAAATAACGCCATACCATTACATACTGACGTAAAAGGAGCAGAGTTACGATGTCGTTGTGTGGTGAGAACTGATAGAAAATCCAAGCCCTGATAGACTGATCATCACAATTAGCGGTTCGACCAATGAGAGAGTGACTGCATGTCCGTCAAATATTTGGTATCGGTCTATTTACACTAGGCGCGTGAAACTAAAAGATGACCATGTAGCTTATTTTAGTGCCACTTTTGAGCACTTTTCATAAGAAATCCGCGCGCAAATGTGGTAGACATTGACATTAAATGTCAATTTCATAAAGATTACAGCATCTAGAATATTCCCAGTTTTCAAGGCTCATGAAATGCTCTGGGTGCCTTTAAGGTAGCAGAACACAGTATTTCGCCTATGGTGATTTGCATGGTTAAGGACCCCAAAGTGAGAAGTCACTCACCTCCTCCAGAGACACCCTCAGGCCGATGGTTTTGTCGATGGCCTTCAGCAGGATGAATGACATGATGGAGGCCCAGCTAATGAACGTGACAGTGCCTAACGTCTGCACTCCCAACAGGTAGAACCCGCCTCCCTAATGAGGAGATAGGAAGGGAGGAATGAATGAATAGATGGATGGATGGATGGATGAATGAATGAATGAATGAATGAATGAAAGAACGACCAAACATAGCCTGTGCATCTAGTATGTAGAACCCTTCTCCCTGGTGATAATATGAGAAGGAAGGAAGGAAGGAAGGAAGGCTTGAAGGAAGGAAGGAAGGAAGGCTTGAAGGAAGGAAGGCTGGAAGGAAGGAAGGAAGGTTTGAAGGAAGGAAGGCTTGAAGGAAGGAAGGAAGGAAGGAAGGAAGGAAGGGAGTAAAAGCTTAATGAATACAAAGACGAACGAATTCGAACATAGCCTGTGCTTAAAGTATGGAAGGAAGGAACAAATGAATGAGTAAATGAAAGATGATTGAATAGATGAAAAAGTAGAGGTAAAAGGAGCCTTGAGACGTACCTTGAGGAGCCCGTCGTACCTGCTAACGCCCTCCAGGTTGTCCACGTGCCCGAAGATGCCGACAGCCAGGATGGCCCAGACGGAGCACATGCCGTGTACGGGAAAACACCCCACCTGGGGATGCAATGTGAATACGGTAATTAGCTCGCTATCTTAAAGGGCGTAAGACACCAATGACATCAACATTAAGAATTTCCTGAAATTACATACTTTACTATTGTTTAATAACATAGAAATTTTCACAACATATTCACACTTCGGATGTTATTAAACATCGAACCATGAAAACATCATACCTCCAGCTTTTGATTCTTCCCACCAGGTAATTACACTAATCAGTGACTTACCTGCTCATGTCGTCACAACGAACATGGCAGCCTATTTGGAACTTTGCACAACGGCTCGGAAAGAACGTTATTTTTAACAGAAAACGAAATAGATATTGTTATGTCACGATAATTAAGCACTGTTTGCTCGTCAAATAATGTTTTTCGCAAGCCATTGTGTAAGGTTCCAAACCGGCTGCCGTGTTCATTGTGACGTCATGAGCAGGTATTAGTCACTGATTAATGTAATCACCTGGTGAGAAGACCAGATAAGAATAAAGAGCTGGATCCATGGAAGTATGGACTCTGATGGTACAATGTTGAATAACATCAGAAGGGTGTGTATTTGTTTTAAACGTTTATATTCCTTCAATGATGCTATTCCTATTTCAGATGATAAGAAAATGTTTTATTTTGGTGTCTTATACCCTTTAATCTATTATAACTGCCGTGCTCGAGTCTCTTTCGTTCTCTTTGGTCAACGTTGCGCCAGATTTGCACCCGTTGACGTTGTCTTTGGACAAATATGTTCGTTTATTTACCATGCATTCATTCCTTCCTTGCACGGGAAAACATCCCACCTGGGGAGGTTAGAATAGAGGGTTCGCACCCACGTGACTGTGACGTGAGTATTGTCCGCCATGTTGGATGATTAAACTGGGAAGTTGCCAGGTGAATTTGGGGTTGTATGTGATTAGAATGGGACCATGGGACTTGCCTCTTTGACTAATTTCTTTTAAAATACCGTTTTCATATCAGATATTTCTAAGCTGCTAACATGAGACTGACTTTTCCGATTAAACAAACTAGCATGGTAACTGTGACGTCACATGCCGATTTTCTTGCATGGTAATGATAACCAATCGAAATGATAACCAATCGAGCGATTGATCGATCAACCAATCGATCGAACGACCATCGATCGATCGATCAACTTATTGGTTTGTTTGTTTGTTTGTTTGTTTGTTGAGACTTGATTGATTGATTGATTGATCGATTAATTGACCGATTGATTGATTGATTGATCACCCACCGGGTCGTCTATCCGCAGCTTGACCATCATCTCGGTGCCGACGCACGATACGAATGATCCCACGGCGCCGATGATCAGCCCCTCCCACGGGTGCGCCAGGGCGCAGATCCCTGCGTACAAGCAAAACAAGATTGGCAATGAAAAAGACATTGCCATGGCGACGGCAGTTGTTGTTTTCAGTTTTAATGTACCCTGTTTAGTGCACTGATAGGTGGTGCTGTTTATACTATACCATCACTCCATCACTCACATTCCAAAGAATCCTGTACGATTCCTAGAATTCAAAAACAACAAGCAGAAGAATAGGTACCCCAAACGCTTAGTTCACAATTTGAAAAAGAGGCCCCGCCAGTTAGTTTACGGTCTTTTTTTCGCTTTTTCCACCGGGACAATCACATCCTGTCTGTTTACAGCAATGTGCCAGGGCCTTAAAACTTCAGAGCAGCCACGTAGAACATTGATTACAAGTAGATGCTCATAACTGTAGTCCTAAGTATACTATAATCCTAACCCTAAGTCTCACACTAGTTTCATATTTACAAAGTATTTACATGGTGTTAATCATGACTTATTAAGTTAAGGAAGTCCCATAGCCATTTGAGGTATTGAGGCAGTGGGTTGTTATCAACTGTGTCTAGGGCACAGTATTGGAAAGCTGAGCCCTACCCTCTATTTCCACCGCCTTTTACCTCCCCAACCGAAGTAAGGTTTCTACACCTGGATGAAGCGTGGAAAGTCGTGTCATGTCAAGTTCCTTTCCCAAGGGCATAACATCGGTGGCGTCAGGGGATTCGAAACTGGGACCAAGGGTTCTGGGCCAAACACCCTGTCGTTACGCCATACGACCCCACTCAATAATAACTATACATGCAGCTCTAACCATAACCATGACCATATATACCTGTGACGCCGACCAAAGCCCCCAGAATGCCGTTGATCAGGTAGGATATGTCAAACTTCTGGTTCTTCGTGACGTAACTGTTTGTTAGACATAAAATTGGAAAACAAAACCCATGTGTTATTTCCCGATTGTTTCTGTGTAATCTAATTTGGAAAGTATTTGCAAACGTCTGGTTTTCATATTTATTCTATCCAGTTTTAAAGATTAGATTTATTCCTGTTTTTTATTCCTGTATTTTTTCCCTGTATTTTGTTCATCATATCATATTTGTGTCTTATATTTACATATATAATTATATCAACGGTTTATACAGACATTGACACATAAGAAACCTGAAACAACATTGCATCCAACGATACCTTATTGTACAACCGGATGAATTACGCAGCCTTACAATCCACAAGGATTATACAAACAGGGAAAACTGGGATAATTATACAATTATACTGGGATAATTATACAATTATACTGGGATAATTATACAAAACATCATTATGCTTATACCTGAGCACGACGGCCACGATGCCTCCGCCCATGGATGCAGTAATGGTGGACACTGCCGACCTACAACAAGAGTTCTGTCGTCAATAAAACACGTCAATCTCGCGAACGAAGGGTTTGAAAGGATGACATCGCCCCTGAGGCGTCGCGTAGAAATTGAACTGTCCTGGATATGACGTCACGAATAAACAAAAACCCCGTGCTGACATGTCCCTATAAAGATCATCTTTTGTCGGATAAGGTTTCGACTATCAAGGCAAAAGTACACAAAACACTTGGTATCGTCGGCGGCGTGGCGTCGGCTTGGCGTAACGGTTAGAGCGTTGAACTCGGAATCAATAGGTCCCGAGTTCGATACTCACCATGCCCCGACGTTGTGCCCTTGGGAAAGGCACTTTAAACTACCTTCCCGCGGCCGGACGGTGGAGTGACGCCCACCGAGCCTATTCGGCTAATCTGTCAAACTGTGTGCCAAAAACCACACTGCGGATTTGGTTCCTTTGGAAACTGTGTGCCAAAAAACACACTGCGGATTTTGGTTGCCGATGTGCCAACATCTAGCACATTTGCCACTGAGAACCGTTTTTTTTTTAAACCCTTGGTATATAAGTACACCATTCCATTAGGTGGCGATCGCGCTGTGACCTCGGTGCGACCAAATTTGGATTAATGGAACCTTTGACTTCATAATTTGAATATCATGCAAAATGTAAAAATATACCTGAAACAAGACGACAAAGCACATTCAGAAAGTATAAAAAGAACCGCTTTTTATCTTCGACATACGTTGAGCGCTGTGTCAAAATTTTGTTCGCCGCCTCAGTAGAACGGGGGTATTTTCACCTGTGTTTTTTTTTTTACAGATCTTCAACACGCTCCAGGGGCTGAGGATCACCAGAACCGACTGGAGGGTCTATGCCGAGAGCAGACCAGCCTGGCGAGCCCTATGCATGTCTGCAGCCGCCATGCATCAGACACTGATGCCTGCGAACGATTGATTGATTGTTCTTTTTTTTTTACAGTGGGAAAATGCATCTGGGTGAAAATGTCCACATGAGCGTACCTGGCAGCTAGTTTCCACTTTCCTCCGGTGATGCCGAAGGTGCTGCCGCAGTTAAACCCCAGCCAACCCCACCTGGAGGGAAAACATACAAACATGCAGTCAGTTTACTGTACTAGTGGGGACGGACGAAGTTAAAATTTAAGCCCCCCTCTCACTGGACCCGCGGCACGCTGGCGGCGTCGATGCGGCCGATCGAATTCACAAAGCACTCAACGAATTTCATCAACAAAAAACGAATCTTTTTAAGCTTTGTGTGTATTGTTGTCTTTTTGGTCATACTTGTACGTTCTGAATGATATTCTCATTATAATGAAGTCAATGGTAACACAAATCCAGTTTAGGACGCAGCGACGGCGTCAGCGTGCCGCGGGTCCAGTGAGAGGGGGGCTTTAGGCCCGCATCACATACGTGGGCGGGGCCATGGGATCGGTCTATTCTTTGTCTATTCTTTGTCTATTACGTGCAGAGGTTTGACGCTTGAGGCTTACACCTGAAGCTCCCCCATACACGGAGCCGCAGGCTTAACTTCACCATCCAAAATGACGAATGTAACACTTACAGCATGACCGAGCTGGAGTCGACCCTAGAATCGAATTTCATCCAAATGGCAAAGCAGCGGGGTTGCGTTGACGCTTGCGTCAAACCGCCCTCTCACTGAAACCGCGGCATGCTGGCGGCGTCACTGCGTCCTAAACTGGATTTGTGTTACCCTTAACTTTAAAATGGGAATATCATTCAAAACGTACAAGTATGACCAAAAAGACAACAAAACACGCAAAGCTTAAAAAGATTCATTTTTTGTCGATGAAATTCGTTGAGTGCTTTGTCAATTCGATCGGCCGCAGGACGCCGCCAGCGTGCCGCGGGTCCAGTGAGAGGGGGAGGGCTTTAGGACGCAGTGACGCCGCCAGCGTGCCGCGGGTCCAGTGAGAGGGGGAGGGCTTTAGGACGCAGTGACGCCGCCAGCGTGCAGCGGGTCCAGTGAGAGGGGGTCTTTAGGGGGAACCTACCAGAGCATGAACATGCCCAGCAGCGCGTTGGTGGGGGAGCCCATGGGCGGGGCCTCGTCCCTGTCCCAGCGGCCGTGCCGAGGGCCCAGGATCAGCATCGCCATCAGGCTACACACGCCCCCTACCAGATGAACCGGTCCTGCACCTCCCACGTCCACGTACCCCATCTTGTTCAACCAGCCCTGGGCGAGAAAATAAATTCGGTGTCACATAGATGATGTGGGGTCGTCTGGCGTAACGACAGTGTGTTCGGCCCAGAACCCAGCGGTCCCGGGTTCGAATCCCCTGACGTCACCGATGTTGTGGCCTTGCACCAGGCAGAGGTTGGTGGCTAAGATTGTGACCGTTTTATCATCATATGCTCCTCTTTTTGTCCGGTGGGGAGAGCGGACAATCTTCCCCATCAATCTCACTCCACCCAGGTGTAGAAATGGGTATATTGTTCTGTTTTTCTTGTCCAATATTTGGCCCCCTTTAGTCATTACAAGGTGGGGATAACTGTGAATGCAGAAATGTTCGCGGTGGTTTTATGTTCGCGGTTTTCGCGGCGACCGTTTTACCGCGAACTTAAAATCACTTCTGTCCGATACTGTAGCAGTATGTGACTATAGCGCTGCTGCAAACTTCGAACACTCCATTTTCGCCTTAGCGTGAAATAAAAACCACGCGAACTTAAATGCATTTACAGTATACCTTATCCCCAGCTTAAAAGCCAAGAATAGTTTCCGCTGTTTCATCTAAAACTAAGCCAGATTAAAACCACACCTTAAGTATTACAGTCATACCTGGTACGTTAAGCCGATTTTGTTTATCGATCCACCAATCAAAACGTCAGTTTGTCCTTTTGAAGCAGCGATCAAAGGCGCCGACAGTCTTTTTAGACTATTCCAATTTCACATGTAAGAAGGGGGGTTGAGAAAGTCTGACAAACTTAAGTTTTTTTTCTATTTTCTCAAATGTATGGGGAACATCATTGGTACATGATAGTTTACGTGTCTATTTTCAAGTCCTTTGTATTTCACAAAATGTGTAATTGAGATTATGACCCCTTTATCAACTTATCAAATGGAAAAGCCAACCGCTCAAATTTCAAACCGAATCTTGTAGTAAAGGTTCGTTCGTTTGTTTGTTTGTTTGTTTGTATTTGTGCGTCTTTATCTTTGACCTCGTTGCTGAATGTATATTTTCGGTGGTGCATCTAGTGGTTGTGTCACAGAGAAGTGGGCGCCAAAAAGGCACTAAAAACGACGTTAAATCCTTAACATCTACTAGCATAATTCCACCAGGGTACATAATTCCGCCACCTTGAAAAGATACGTTCAAACAGATCTCCAACCAAACGTCCCCCACTTTAATGCACTCCTGTATATCTTAAGTTCTAAACTGTGTATACCTGGACGTATCTTTTCATAACTCTCAAAAACAGTGTGTTTGAAAGATTCATGTAACCCGGCGGATTTATGTAACCCGGCGGATTAATGTTAATGGTGGTTACCTTGGGGGTGTCCATGTGGTGTAGTGGTCTGCGCTTCTGTCTCTCACCACATCTGGTTCAAATTACTTGGACCAGAAGGGCTGGGGTTCAACCCCCACTTAGGACACCTCTGGACAAGAGGCGCATTGAGTCATACCAAAGACTTTATAAAAATGGTACATACTTGTGAAACAGTATGGAAGTTAAACACACTTCACTGCCAGTGGACTAGCCCCCTGCTGCAGTGATCATGTTTGCACCACAGTGCGGCCCAGGGCTATGAAACGGAGATGGGCACCGCCCTATACATCAGTAATGGTGTGGGAGGATTTTAACTTTTAACTTAACTGGTTACCTTATTGTCCCAGGCCCAGTGCGAAGGAAAACAGAAGACCAGCGTGTTGAGAACACAGAACGCCATGTAGGCCTGGAGCTTGGTTCTCTCCGCCATCGCACCTGGAAGTTTACGGAACAAAAAGTTGCTTAGAGAAAAACTACTTTGAATGATTTAGAATAGAAAGAGAGAAAAATAAAAGAAACAACGAACCAGCTATTTACGTATGTATGCCATTGATAAATATTCGGGACAACTCGGCACCAAGCTCAGGACAGCTCGACACCAAGCCCGGAAACTTACAAAGATCAGCAAACAGAACAGAAACGCGTTAAGATCTATGTGAGATTGTGAGAAGCAAAACTACTTAACACTTCGTCTCAAATTTACGGAAATTTTGAAACTTTGCAGGTCACTCCACCGTAACGCTTTGAATATCAATAAGGTAGTTTTATCATCTCGGGCACAGCCGAGATTGTAAAACGTCTCTCTAACTGGACCCGCGGCACGCTAGCGGCGTCGCTGCGTCCTAAACTGGATTTGTGTTACCCCTGACTTTATAATGGGAATATCATCCAAAACGTACAAGTACGACCAAAAAGACAACAAAACGCACAAAGCTTTAAATTTTTTTTTTGTCGATGAAATTCGTTGAGTGCTTTGTCAATTTGATCGGCCGCAGCGACGCCGCCAGCGTGCCGCGGGTCCAGTGAGAGGGGGGGGGGGGGGGCTTAGTAGAATTGTAGTAGGGGAGACTAAAGGGTTACAACAAATGGCAGTACTGCATGTAGCCTCAGGAATCAAAACATCAGACTACAATAACTTTCCCTCAAACACTAACCAGTTATGTCAACTGCCATCAGATTCATTCCTGACAAATCCTATACGGCTATTCTCCAGATAACCCCCACCCCCCCCCCCCCCCAATCTGCGCCCTTTGATAGATCCTACAGGCTTCAGACACCCAGTTTAAGACCATCCCACTATATCAGGGGGGTGCCAAAACCCACAAGGTAGAGACAGACCATTCATTTGGACTAATTCAGCAATTACAGAGTCTATCCTACCACAGACAGTCCTATATTGCCCAGATTTCACAAAAAATCCCACCAAAAAAGGATTTTGAATGTTTTAAACCCTGTTTTTTGCGTTTCGGCGCATGCGCGCCGGAACGCATTGTCCTGGCTTTTACCTTCAAGCATGCTTGCTTCAAGGAAGGAACCAGGGAAGCTTGGTTCAACACTGATTTGCATGTGACACAGGACGGCGACCGCATGTAACTGCTACAACTGTTCGGAAATATCATTGCATTGTGGTTTCGGACTTTGATATCCTGAAAAATGACCATATTACATCTATTCCACAAGATTGCAGAAGAAAAAAAATGATTTCGTCAAGAAAACGACCAAAAATCGGCATAAATGATACCATATAGTAAGGTTATAGCATTACGTCCAGTGTGAATAGTTACGTACCCCAGCTTGGCCGATCTGGCAACGCGAGGCACTTCGGACCCAGAAGATCCGGGTTCGTCTCCGTGCATGGATTATTTTTTCTTTTTAGATATTGAATATCAAAAATATATATTGATATTATATTAATCTATCAATATCATATCTATGAATATCATTTTTTTTCATTAATAAATAAAGAAATATTTTATATTTGTTATTTTTAAATATTCATTTAATATATACAAGGCCTTTGTCTTATGAACAGGACTTCATAGATTCCAAACCCGGCATTCGAATTTTTCTGTTCATTGTAATGGAAAATACCGTGCAGCGGCTCCTATGCGCGGTAAGATGATTCTTGCAAAACACTCGCCACGAAACTTCTATCCCCGATGTAAACAGAGGCTCTTGATGTTGTTTGCAAAACAGCGATTCTTTGTTACAGTAGCAAATGCTCCATTGTTCAGTATCGACTTCATTCAGACAACACGGACGTGGAAAGTGGCGCCCCTCGGCACAAAACTATGGGAATTTTCATGAATTTTAGCAAAATTACCCAGGAAAATAAGGAAGAAATGTTGTAAATGCGGAAACCAGAATAATACGGATGAGGTAGCTGTTGATTTGTTTGACATTTGGTAGTCATTTTAGATAGAACCTTAGCTGTTATGAACTTCTATTTCACTTAATTACCATAGTGCTGATGATTCAATGGTGCTTTTTCAAATTTTATGTTTTATTGCGTGCCATGTACATAATTACATTGATAGCTTTTATAATGAGCCTATTATACATTTTACAAATAAGTACAAGTTGTAGGCCAAGACCAGCTTTTTCAAAAGCACTTAAGTTAAGTGACGTAACTTCAAAATTGCTTTCCCCAATCTGCCTTTCTCTATTAAAACAGTACTCATTTCCCAAAATGACAATTTTTCTTATAGACTGAACAGCCCTTGAGTGACTTCCTCTGGCAGATTTTACTTCAAGTAAAGGGAAAAGACAATTCGTACTTAGGCCACAGCAAGTAAATTTTATGGATGACATCCTCCGCAGACTCCAAAATTAATGAGATAGGGCGAAAAAAAAACAAGGCGGGCCAAAAAAAACAAGATTCCTATATTTTCAAATTTTGAGATCATATGTCTTGTTAAACAAGCATTGAAGCGAGGAAATATGATATCATGACCAACAGGTCTTTTATTCCCGTATTCAACCAATGAGGTTTCATATATAATATAAAACTTCCTTGATTTAATGTAAACATGTCATTGTAGATGTGTATACATCTCAATAGACTAACTACAACAAGAGCTTGTTGTACCATCATTTGAAGCAACTACACTGGTCGAAATTCATATGCGATGAAACACCTTGTGTATACAGCTCAATTAACTAGATCCCCCCCCCCCCCAATTATTCATATAATGTCCTTGCTAGAACAAATGCAGAAAACAGCTTGGTATTATACCATCATGGGCAGGAACTACACTGGGTATTCATATGCAATGAAACACCTTAGACTGTCAACGTCTACGACATATTTGCCAATTTTTGGCATGTTGACCACCGTCGGAGGGCAATGAAATTTCTTGTTTTTTATTTCGAAATCAGGCGAAAATTAATGAGCGCGCTGATGTCATCCATAAAAATTACTTGCTGTGGCCTTATAAACGTAGCCGAAACGCCAGCTTTTTTTAAAAGCTCTTGTTTTAATTGGTCTCTCATCGTGGGGTCTAGGCGCAGGCGCTAACCCTTAAGTCTCCCCAGTAGTACCTGAGACGATTGTCGTGGCCGTGGTCGCGAAGGACATCTGGAAGAAGAACTTGGAGAAGACCCAGCCCATCTTGGCCTCCTCGGCGTCCACGAAGAACTGCCCCAGCCCACAGAACGCGTTACTCCAGGGGCTCTCCCCGAAACTGAACGCGTATCTGGCGGGGAAAGAAACAGGTTACGAAGTTATCATAGTACAATGCCCAACCGCGTGCATAAAAAGCTGTGTGTTGCGCCGAAGGGCGGTTATGCCAGCTTTATAGATACAGATACAGATTTTCCGCGATCTTGACATTTGTTTTGGCGATCAGAAGGGATTTAGGATGAATAGGTAAGAATAAGTATCATCTACATCTGTTTGTTTGCTAGTTTGTTTGTTTGTTTGTTTGCTTGTGTGTTTGTTTGTTAATCTGGCACCTTCAATGCCTCTAGCCTATTTCAACACGATGTCTGGTCTCAGCTACGGGCTACGGACAATGCACTGGTTCAAATTTCAACTCATCAAAATTGAACTGCTTGGATAAAAACCTCTGATGCAAGTGTCAGTCATGCTATAGTGGCAGCGGGACAATTTTAAATTCTACTCTCTGTTCCCTTGCACTCCTCTAGCGCACATACATGAGGAATAGCCTCTACCCGGCCCCGCGGGACGCTGGAAAAATAGTAGAAATTGGCCAAATAGAGTGAATAGTATGCTAAGGGAGTCGGCTACGGAGAGAGGGTCCAATATGCCTGCGCCTGCGAATGAAACCCTTCGATTGCCAAACTCCCCTGGCAAATATTATCCCTATAGCCGGCGTGGTTAGTCTGGTAGGGACTACATGAAGAAAAAATGAGAAGTAAAATATTTCAGACCTACCCGAACATCCAGTAGGCCAGTCCTCCGTACAGTACGTCGGAAGCGTTCTTTACCATGATGTTCACTTCGTTCTTAGGGGAGACAGTTCCGCTTTCCAGCAACCCGAACCCTGAAAGTATTCTATGCTATGTTAACTATACCCCTGAAACGTCGATGAAGGTTAGACATCCAGGTAATAAGATACGCCAAATAGCAGTTACTCGAGCAACTGGATATGATACAACCCTTGAAAAGTGGCCAAGACCGAATGCTCTTATTCGATTTCAAGGTTGAAGAAAGTCAGAGAAATATGCATTTCTGCATGCCAAACGCACGGTCTCCTACCTTTCTACCAAAACATTCTCTATTGCAATTTTCTCAGTGAAAGACAACATACTAGTAAGCAATCGGGGGGGTGGGGGTGGTGCTTTATTGCTATTTGCCTCCAATAGGACATTGCAACAATATATATTTAAAGCAGAAATAAACATATACAAATACATGTACTACTAATAAGTATGAATCGTTACAAAGGCAGATATACAATCACAGCGTTACTAATGGTACTATTCCACGAGATCTCAAAACTAGATAATAGTTCCACTGCAGTACCGTAACAAGCCGCTAGGGGGCCCATGCAAAAACTATTAATTTCGCAGTCACATCAAGACTCACATCGATCACATACCAAATAACAATACAATCCATCCAGGCTTTCTGTAGTAATGCTGTTCATTCATACACGCACACACATACACATTATACAAAGTTATACTACCGAAAACATTATCTTCTTCGGAAACGTGATTAATAAACAGTCTACAGATGAATGAATATGGATGGAAGAGGGATAAAAGAATTATTATATCCTCCTTACCTGACTGCATGGTGAAGATGATGAAGGCGCTGGTTAAGATCCAGGTGGCGTCGTCCGAGTACAGGTTCTCGTCGGCTGCCGAAGCCCCCGCGGCCGCTGCCGAGGCCGTCACGTTGGTCGCGTTGGACACGTTCACCGCCGACGACATGGTCCACAACTCTTACCAGAGTATTGCCCAAACTGCGGTGCTCTGGAAGTCAATAAAAGGTTCATTAGCAACTCCCACTGCTCTCAAGAGGAAATGGTCATGGATTGGCCACGCCCTTAGGAAACCGAGCTCCAGTGTCACCCAGCAGCTCCTGATATGGAACCCACAGGGCAAAGGGAAGAGGGGAAGGCCTAGAAACAGCTGGAGGAGAGACACGGAGGAGGAGATGAAGAGTATCAGCAATAGCTGGCAGGACCTGAGAAAGAAGGCCCAGCGACGAGTCCAGTGGAGAAGCATCATCGGTGGCCTATGCCCTGGCAGGGGCGAAGGGCCAAAGTAAGTAATTACTGCCCTCTGTACGAAAAGGAAAGACAACACATGCTAGCGCTACAAGAAGCTGAAACGAGACATACAACATTGCAGAGGAATGCAGAGACACGGACATCGTCACTCTAGCCGGGATGAGAGAAGACCTTCCTGTAAAAATCAACAAGCAGATGTACTTAGCCTTCTCATCGAGAGTACGCACAGACTCGATGCACTCTCCTACAAACACTTCTAGTAACACGCAAGCACAAGTCACCTAGAGATAAATACCTTGAGAGACAATTGACTCGTAACTGAACCAAAGTGAGACCCACTGGCGGCACCAAGCAAGAGACCACGTCTAGCGATATAATAGACGTTAAACAGGAACAACAACAACAATATTACCAGGTGAGTGGTGCTTGGTCTCTACCAGGCTGACTACGCTGGCTAAAACTCAGAAAGAAAGTAAGAATGATCTGCCACGGGATTTGGGGGTTAACAGGGTGACGTCACTGCTAGACCGCAAGGGCGAGGGTTCGAATCCCAGTCGAGACGTCAGCGTTCTGCACTTGGTTTGAAGCCTACTAGTAGGGATTGCGGATGGTCCTTTCGGTGTAGATGCTTGGTTGACGGTCCCGTGTTGGAGAACACCTTAGAGCACGTTAGATGAAGCCTTCACGCGTATCGAAAGACCGCACACTATTCAATGGCTGGAAAAATGAATACCTTGCACAGTAAAATACAACGCCTGTACTCACCAACTTCAAGTACAAAGCCGATTGCGGTTGGTCCTTTCGGTGTAGATGCTTGGTTGTCGGTCCCGTGTTGGAGTAGTCACACCTTAGAGGACGTTAGATGAAGCCTCCACGCGTATCGCAAGGCCACACACTATCCAATGGCTGGAAAAATGAATACCCTTCACAGTATTAAAGTTACAACGCCTATACTCACCAACTTCAAGTACAAAGCCGATGTGTTACCCATGCGGCAGTTTTCCTGCTACGCGTTACAAGAACCGTTTCAGATACAAACACAAACACAAATAAGGCGACATATACTGTTACAGGATAGCTACGAAGCCAAACTGACGACCAGGAATATGTTCTTCGAAAGGCCAGCGCTCTCAGGTCTTTCTGCCACTTGGGGAAGAGGTGACCTAATTCTGAGCGACAACGAGCAAAACGCAATCGTCTCATCAGCTGGTTTAACCGCGCCATTAACCAATTCATCTTTTTTGTTATCCTAATCCTGTGGGGCCTAGGAGAAAATGTTATGTTTCTGGTTACCCTAGCAAAAGGCTGCCCTCAAGCCCCCCTCTCACTGGACCCGCGGCACGCTGGCGGCGTCGCTGCGTTCTAAACTGGATTTGTGTTACTCTTAACTTTATAATGGGGATATCATTCAAATCGTACAAGTATGACCAAAAAGACAACAAAACACACAAAACTTAAAAAGGTTATTTTTTCGCAGATGAAACTCGTTGAGTGCTTTGTCAATTCGATCAGCCGCAGCGACGCCGCCAGCGTGCCGCGGGTCCAGTGAGAGGGGGGTTTAGCCTCCTTTGCAGGCCTCCGAGACGGCGCCGGGGATATTTTTTTCGGAGCCCTGATTCACGTTTTTAAACTTATCTGGGCCAAGGTCTTTTGCCAGCGGCGGTATTCGAGGGTTCTCCAGCAATACGGGTTCCCCAGCAAAAGACCCTGGTCCGGATCCCGATAAGTTAAAAACGCGAATCTGCGCTCCCAAAAAAAATGATCGCCGGCGCCGCCTGGGAGGCCTACAAATCGAGGCTACCGACCCTGGCCTTTTGGGGGGTCAGTCGCTAGCAAAGGACATAGAATTTTGTACATCTGAGTGATTAACATTCAAAATAGAATCCAAGTTGGCTTGCAAATTTCCTTAAAGACTTACTATATCTCACTCCCACTGAAGAGTACAAGCTGCATATTCGGACAGATTTATAGGATCCACTCACACCGGGACCCCTGCTCATTTAGATAAGTTCTTGGGTTCTTTTACAATGTACGTGCTCGAGGTGTGGCTCTCCTCAAACACGGGACCTCCATTTAACGTCCTATCCGAGGGACGTCCCTAACCGAAGCTAGGTACTCAATTTCACCTAAGTGAAGTGAGGAAAGTCGTCTTAAGTACCTTTCCTAAGGGCACAACATCAACGCGACAAATCAGGGAACCCAGGATTCGAACCCGGTGCCTCTTGGTTCTGGGGCCAAACGCCACATTTTTGGATCATATCAACTGAAATGAAGAAAAAATCCCTACCTACAGACCCTATTTTTTTCCAAGACTATAACCGGAAACACAACATTTTGTTTCTTTGGCCTAGGTGTTTCCCCCGTGGTCTATTGAGGGATTATCTCACACACACGCAGAGGGATTAAGTGAGACGGATTAGTGTACGTTTTCTATGGTTGAAACGCGCATTAGAGGAGTGATCGATGATCAAGGCGTGGCGCCTTGCACGCACCGGGAAAGTTTACAGCCAATCCACCACAACTTGATATTTGTAGGCACCGATTTTTCATTTCATGAAGGAACAAATAAAAGGACGAAAGAAAGGGCAGGAAGGAAAAAGAGAGGAGAACAAAAATGAATAAAAGAATGCATTTTTTTATATAGAAATGTGCTCATTTTAGCAAGGTTTTGTTTAGCTGAATTGATCTCGTATTTTACCAGTGTTGAGTTAAGGGAGGATGAAGCACTGGATTTCGGAAGTTCAAGAACTTTAACTAGAATGATACATAAATGAATGACTGTGTGACTGATGAATTGATGAAAATTTCTCACTAAACAACAGTGTGTTATATTGCACAAGTTATTACAACATTATCGTAGTCAAAGCGTACCGTCACTATAAAAGACATTTAATTTGCAAATAATGCTACAAGAAGTGATGGCTTTCCAACGATATTTTTTTCTTATGGTGTCGTGATACGTAGCTTTCTCTAATTAGGTCGGTACCGTTCCAATGCGCGCATTTCTAATGATCAATCAATCAATCAACCAACCAATCCAGTGACAATAATCTCCCTCCTTCGCGTGATAGAAAAGTCCCCAAATCCACCACAGTAAAATCACCAAAGAAAAGAGAATAAAGCCTTGCAAATGGCCAAACCGTTAATGTCTCAGTTTGATGCTTTAGGGACATGATATTACTGGATCCCACTAATTAGAATATCCTCAGTTACTTAGCGCTCGTTACGTGACGTGTGAATCATTATCAGGTGTTCTCTAATACATCGATCAGAGACAGCGTCTTTTTCAGAGGTTGAGTGAGTATTTCTGACTAAATTTCCGAAGATAATATCATCAGGTTGGTAGAACATAGTATATTGGAGATTCTTCTTTTCGCAACCGGTAAATCTCACCTGCTGACGTTTCGGTGTCTGTCAAACACCTTCCTCAGAGCTTCTGACTGGAGTAATGCTTCTCAATGCAAAAGCGTCAGAAGCTCTGAGGAAGGTGTCTGACAGACACCGAAACGTCAGCAGGTGAGATTTACTGGTTGTAAAAAGAAGGATCTCCAATATCCTATTTCTGAGTAGAGTTTCAACATTTGCTGTCAGCATTTATAGTAGTGTGTGTGTGTTTTAGTCCCTAGCGACTCCCTAGTTTTTTAACCTGAGTGCCAAGAGCTCGGATCCCGGCTAGTTGGTAAGTCAGGTTGTAGTATTTTGACCGGAATGTTGAAATAAATGTTCTTGTGTTTATGTGTTTGTAGTGTTGACAATATAGCAAGGAAATTACGCCGTTGGATATATGTATATACGTAGCGTCATTTGAAAACAGTGGAAAAAGACCTTTTTGTCAGGTGGAATTTGATCAAGAGCCATTTTCATTCTTATCTCTTATCTAACTTTTTGCAGAAGGGGAGTTTTAAGGTGCATTGAGCCTGTACGATCGTATATGCTGTACATGGCGCCCGTTTTTCTGCGAGCTAAAATGGACGAACACCAATTTTCTATTTTTCCTAAACTTCATGGCGTATCTTCCGATGGCAAAATCGCAACTGTCGATCTAGACCATACATGTTTGTATGTCGCACAGGCACCTAAGATTTACTCCAAACAGAGGGCCGTGTGACATAAATGTTAGTTACGATTTTGCCACTGGGAGGTCTGGAGATAATGTGTCTTTCTGGATACGCCTGAAACGTTTTAAAATTTTATCTAGTTGCTTGAGTACCTCTCTTTTGGCCCACTGTAAATGCATTTAAGTTTGCTTGGTTTTTGTTTCGCGCTAATCACATACTGCTGCAGTATTGGATGAAAATGTTCGCGGTGGTTCTAAATTCGCGGTCAAACGGTCGCCGCGAAAACCGCAAAAATTAAACCACCGCGAACATTTCTGCATTTACAGTATCTTATTACCTGGATGTCTAGCCTTCATTGAGGACGTATTTTCCTGCATTTCTCACACAGAATACAGGCATGGACGCCACACCGACCACAACCGTGCTGGACGTGTTTCTCAACGCGACTCTCTCCAACCAAACCGCCGCGGACTATGGGAACTATAACGCCACCCCGGCCTCTACCGTACCGGGTAACGGGACCACAGGCGGCACACAGGTAGCGTCAGTAGTTCAGTGGTTAGTGGATGAAGAAGCCGTGAGTTCGAATCCCGGCTGTGTCTCTCACCCAACATGCAGGCTACTGGAATGGGTCACAGTCTTTAGGACAGGACGTTAAGACCTGGCCCACTGTTCATTGTACTTTTCAACAAGAGCTAGAGTACAATGCATAAAGCTGTGAAATACAGTACATAACGTCTTTATTCTCTGTCACGACCAGTAAAAAAGCAGCTCTACAGTGAGATAAACTGGTTCCGACATCAAAACTGACTTGACGGGAGATTCTAGACCGAGAGTAGATATACCTGGCGAGATGTAGCTATGCATGTCTGTAGCCGCCATGCATCATACCCTGACGCTTGCGAACGATTGATTGATTAATTGATTGAATTTTTGAATTTTTAAATTTTTGAATTTTTGAATTTTTGGAATCTTTGAATTTTTGAATTTTTTGAATTTTTGAATTTTTGAATTTTTGAATTTTGAATTTTTGAATTTTGAATTTTTGAATTTTTGAATTTTTGAATTTTTAAATTTTTAAATTAATATTTTCACCTTTCACAGGGGGCGGGGGACGGCCTGAGTTGGGACGACGCGACCTGGATCCTCACCAGCTCCTTCATTATCTTCACCATGCAGTCAGGTCAGATCAGATCACGATATGTTACAGGTTTACATACAATGTATATGCCACGTTTTGTTACCTTCGCTATGTTTTCGTTCATGTGTGTGTGTGTGTGTCTGTCTGTCTGTCTGTGCACACGATAACATATGTGTATGTGTGTGTATGTTCGTCTGTGTCCGTCTGTGTGTATACAGGATAACGCGCGTGTGTGTGTGTGTTTGTGTGTGTGTGTGTACTGTCTGTCTGCCTTAGTGTGTACGATAACTCCATTATGCCTAGATGGATTGTCTCGATATTTGGTACGTGGGTAGTGCTTGGTAAAACCTCGAAATGATTATATTTTAGGCCCTCTAGCGACTCTTTGTGGTATTGCAGTGAAGCTTCCGGTTTTGACATCTATTTAAGACAGCTTTGGTGTGTCTGTCTGTTTAAATTCGTAAAAGCCAAGATACCTCAGGAACGGCGTGCATGTGTGTGCGTTTGTGTCTCGAGTTTGATATCCGAAAACTTATGCTTCCCTGCAGGTTTCGGTCTGCTGGAGTGCGGGAACGTGTCGTCCAAGAACGAGGTGAACATCATGGTAAAGAACGCGGTGGACGTGGTGTTCGGCGGGCTGACCTACTGGATGTTCGGCTTCGGGATCACCTTCGGGATGGCGGCGGGCACGAACGCCTTCTGCGGCGTTGGCGACTGGTTCTTGGACTCGGATGACGAGAACATGGGCGTGGTATGTATCTGCTAACGTTTTTTTACAACCTTCACTAAGAATGTTAAGTTATTGAGTGCGTGTCTGTGTGCCTGTGTGAACATTGGAAAATGCATGACATTGATAGAATCCCTTTCTTCATTTCGTCCTTCCTTCCGTCTGCACTTCCATCCATTTATTCATTTATTCATTCATCCATTTATCCATCCATCCATCCATCCATCTATCCATACATTTTGTCCTATTAGTTAATTAATTCATCTATCCATCCTGACATCCATCCTGACATCCATTCATCAATGTATTTATTAATCCATCCATCCGTCCATTCATCCATTCACTTATTTGTTCATTCCTATGTTTTCGCCAAGTTCATTTGCCAGCTGTCCTTCGGCACCTTCTTTCATTCAATCATTCTTTCAATCATATACTCAATCATCCACCTATTCGTTCATTCATTCGTTCATTCCTTCGTTCATTCCTATGTTTGAAGGTTCATTTTCTAGCTGTCCTTCGACACCTTCCTTCAGTCAATCATTCATTTAATCATTCACTCACCCATTCATTCATTCATTAATTCCTAGATTTTCACCAAGTTCATCTTCCAGTTGTCCTTCGCCACCACCTTCTTCCAATCATTCATTCATTCATTCATTCATTCATCCATCCATCCATCCATCCATTCATTCCTTCCTTCATTCCCAGGTTTTCGCCAAGTTCATCTTCCAGCTGTCCTTCGCCACCACCAGTACCACCATCGTGTCGGGGGCAATGGCCGAGCGGACGAAGCTCAACTCCTACATCGTGTTCTCCATGCTGAACACTGTGGTCTACATCTTTCCCGCGCACTGGATCTGGGCGCCCAACGGTTTCCTCTACACGGTAAAGCCCCCCTCTCACTGGACCCGCGGCATACTGGCGTCGACAAAGCACTCAACGAACTTCATCGACAAAAAACGAATCTTTTTAAGCTTTGTGTGTTTTGTTGTCTTTTGGGTCATACTTGTACGTTTTGAATTATGATATTCCCATTATAAAGTCAAGGTTAACACAAATCCAGGTTAGGACGCAGCGACGCCGCCAGCGTGCTGCGGGTCCAGTGAGAGGGGGCTTTAGCCACCTTCGCAAACCCCCCAGATGCGGCTGGTGTTTATTTTTGGCGACGCTTCAGGGGCGAGCCTGATTATACATATTGTGTACAGTCTGCAAGAATTCTAGGAATGAATTGTCTTGATTTTTAGTGTGTCTTTATGAGACCTTGAAATTGTTAGATTTTTTAGCCCCCTAGCGGCTCACAGCGATACTGCAGTGGAGCTTACTGTTGTTATATCTTACTGTTGTTATATCTCGTGTTCTTAAAATGCTATGGTTGTAATTTTAATCCGTAGATAGCTCTTACTTGTTTCATCATCTAAATGTGTATTTGCACGCAAGCGTGCCGCGGGTACAGTGAGAAGAAGGCTTAAACAATTTCATAACTGTGTTTCTCAGACGAGGTTTCTCTCCTCTGTCCGCAGATGGGCGTGATAGACGTCGCGGGGACGGGCGCCGTGCACCTGTGCGGGGCGTCCTGCGGGCTGGTGGCTACCCTGCTGCTGAAGCCGCGGATCGGACGCTTCGATGACGAGAACGGCGGCGCCCCCGAGATGTCCTCGCCCACCAACGTGCTGCTCGGGACCTTCATGCTGTGGTGTGGAGTCATTCAATCAATTACATGTCTTAAAGTCCGTCTGTCTTTTTACCTGTCCGTCTTTCTACCAGTCTGTCCGTCTGTCTGCCTGTTTGTCTACCTGTCTGTTTGCTGGCTGGCTGCTCGGGACGTTCATGCTGTGGTGGGAGAGACGTTCCTTTGTTTACCTGTCTTTAAAAATAAGTCTGTTTTTGTCTGTCTGTATGTCTGTCTGTGTCTGTCTGTCTGTTTGTCTGTCTGCCTGTTTGCTGGCTGGCTGCTCGGGACGTTCATGCTGTGGTGCGGAGTCATTCTTTTGCTTACTTGTCTTTAAGTCTGTTTTTGTCTGTCTACCTGTGTGTCTGTCTATATATCTGTCTACCTGTCTGTTTGTCTGGCTGTCTCTCCGTCTGTCTGTCTGTCTGTCTGTCTGCCTGCCTGCCTGTCTGACTGCCTATCTGTCTGCCTGCCTATCTGCCTGTCTGTATGTCTGTCTGTCTGTCTGTCTGCATGTCTATATGTCTGTCTGTCTGTCTGTCTGCCTATATCTCCGTCTGTCTGTCCGTCTGCCCGTCTGTCTGTCCGTCTGCCTATCTGTCTGTCTGTCTGTCTGCCTGTCTGCCTATCTGCCTGTCTGCCTGTCTGTATGTTTTCCGGCTGGCCGTATATGCTCAAAGCCGTAAACGACATCATCACCTTACCTGGACTATTTTGAGGCTTCATCCAACGACAGTATTTCAACCCTGTCGCTGTTGGTCTTATCGTATAATAGGTAACCTCCATCAACATTTATCCACCAGATTACATGCAAATTTGTATGTATGCCACAACCAGGGAAGACCCCCAGGTCTGCACAGTTTAGATATTCAAGAGTGCGTTATGAGACATTCTATTTGAGATCTCTTTGTTTGTTTTGTTTGAACCTTTGTTTATTCATGATAAGCTCAAATCGGCACAAGGCCGCTTTTCATTGCGGTGATGAGGGTGAATTGTTCATGGTGGCGGATATACAGTCATGTATGCGAGCTAGCGGGTAAATGGTGATAGAGGTTAGATAGAGATACATGTTTATACGTTCTTATGATGCTTTTGAATAGTTACCAGTATTCAATTATACTCATTCTTCTGTTCAGGTGGGGTTGGCTGGGGTTTAACTGCGGAAGTACCTACGGTATCCAGGGAGGCAAGTGGAAACTAGCCGCAAGGTGTGAGTTCAAGGCCGGTCTAGATCTATCAATGACACTTGCAAATTTGGCATTAAAGTTCATCTGTAATACATATCATGAAAAAGGATGTTACTGAACTTAAAAAAAAAACATTTTGTGACTCAAATTTTCGACCTGTCCTCTGGTCTTCTTCATGATAACAGAGGACCCGGATGCTCTGCACACGGCACTTCCCGGAAGTGACGTGAGCACCGGGTCAAAGGTGGTTGGAAGTCAGTATCGGCCACTGTCTCTAGCTGTTGCAAACTCGCGACATTGGTGATCTGGAACATAAAGGGACACTATACACAAAGAAATCTGTATTTAAAAAGGACATTATACACACACAAAAATGTAATAGAAAAACTTCCAACGTTCAGAGTACAATAAGCTGGAGTAATTTTGTTAAGTTTTGTAACGTTGGGTAACATAAATTCGTGGGGTACTTAAATTCGGGATTTTTCGAAAACGGGGTATTTAGGGATATGTGGTAGATGCAACATCAGTAATACCGCTAGAAATGCAAACTTGACAGACTAACGCATTCAGAACACTGTCTGAAAAGCTTCGATAACCATGCATTAGAAGTTGGCGACGTCAAAAACTCTCCGTCCCTTATTGACAGAGTCTGGGGGCTTCGTGGGAGACTCACACTGCACGGTTGTTCGCTGGTTTATAAGACAAATGTCACATCTCCTGCCTGCTAAACACAATTATTTACAAGACAACTTATTACAATCTCTTTTGCTAACCTGCAACTGGATTCTAAGTGTGATCAATCATCAAAACTCCTCTTTGTTGCTACAACCTACGGCACGTGTATTTTCCCGCCGCCATATTGTTACCCAGAATCATGTCGTCAAGCAGACGACAAAAGGTTTGTGAGGAACACTTTTTTGTCTAAATGTTGCGTGTGATAGTGGACTGAAGACGATATTTTCCTCAAAGTTTGCTCCTAACACAACAAGGAACACATGGACATAGTAGTATAACCATTGCTACGGCATCCAGCTAACTTGCCATGAATAATGTACACGTTGCCATGACGGTGGGGATCGACTTTGAGTGACGTTCTACCGACTCAACAAACGGGATGTAATCGAATGCCTGATGTGTGCGGTACGGCCGTTTTTTCGTGTATTTTTTTTTTACTTGGACACGTCTATATCCATAGCACCCTCCTCAAGCCAAGGATGGAACGAATAGCTGCTGTATAAAATGTGATTAGCGGTAAGATATTCAAGACGAATCTTCTCTCCCGAATTAATGTGCCCCCCTGTCCGACAGCACCGTAATTGTGCGTGCGGCGGACGGTAGTTTCAAGTTGAAATATTATGGTGTCAGCACGACTAGAGACAAAATCTACCATATACATGATTAGTGCAAAGATAGTACATGATACTGACAGAATAATAGAAAAAAAGGATGGTTTATTGTTCTGCTAGATTGATTTTAGTCAACCATTATCGGAAAAATCCCGAATTTAGGTTACCCAACGTTAACTACTGTTCGGTTTTAGATCAGCCGTGTCTACCATGCTGGGGTCCTTGGGAGGAGGACTTGTCGGGGTCACCTACAGGTAACTTACTCCAAAACTAGAAACACTACATTTTATAGAGATTTCACATCGTCTGCATTTGTACCTAGGCCTGTGTATCTACATGATGCACAGTTTAAACCATATGCGCTTATTTATTTGTCTTGGTAGTTGCTGTACTAAAAAACTCAAATTAAAAAAGCATTACGGCACTTCGTGGCAAATGTGCAGATGTTGGCACATCAGCGAACCAAATCTGTGTGTGTTTTGAGACCTTTGACTAGTCCCTGTAGTGCTATATTACAATCTTGATAACTACATAGATAGATAACTGTTGCGTGTTTTTTCCAAAGCTACGCGACCAAAAAAGGACAGTTCAACGTCGGAGACATCGTCAACGGCATCCTGGGTGGCCTGGTGTCTGTCACCGGTAAGTTAACCTTTAGCACGCTAGAGTGGCCGTTTGGCACCCGATTCCCTCTTGGTTACAGAGTTAGGCAGCAGGGAGATGGTCAAACCATGTCCTTTCGCTCTACCAGAAACGGTGAATTTCACAATTTTTGTAAGAAAACATATTTCATAAACCGTTTGAACAGCGTGAAAGTACTTCTACCAGTCTCATTTCTATTAACCATTCCTTGACATATAGCTTGTCTGCACGTGGCATCACAGCTGTCATGTCGATTAGTCGAACCTTAGTAAGGTCATGTTGATTGGATTATATGGATGACATCCTCTGGGAACCCTAAAAGAGGTTTGGCAAAAAATAAGGCGCCTTCATTGTGAAATTTACATGGTCGACAAGGTCTAACAAATTACTAAACCCATAGAGAACGGTATACCAAATGATTTAATAGATTCTTAATTTTTGTTTATACACGTCTTCTTCTTTGACTTCTACGACATTAGTATCTGTTTTCCGAAATACCTTTTTGAAACTTACGGCATATTTTTGCTCGTTTTGTAAATGCTTTGTACGATTTACAGTATGGTAGAAAACTTTGTTTTTGGAAATGGGCGAAAATTGATGCGCGCGGATGTCATCTATATAATCAAATCAAGATGGCCTAACCTAGAAGGGTGAGATCTGTACATGTCCATAATGCCACGATAAAGTGACTGGAACCACAAACACAAATTTAAATTTAAATTTACCTTCGTATATCTTGCAACTTCCATGTTTAATCATCCAACATAGCGGACAATACTGAAGTTCCAACCACGTGACTGCAAACACCCTATCCCGGCTTTCGACATTTGTTTTCTATCATTACCCAGCGATCTGCGCGATAGCGAGTCCGTTCGCAGGCCTGGTGATCGGATCTTTCGGCGGGCTGGCGGCGGATCTCGGAGTGCCCTTGCTGAACTACCTCAAGATAGGTACGTGTTTCCAAGATAACACTTACTCGACAAGCGACTGCGTATATTTTGGAAACGGTCACATGTTTCTGGTAGCATCCACTACCTTTTGTCGGTGATTTGAATGATAGTGGATGCTACCTGAAACGTCGGATAGTTTCCAAAATCTATCCAGTTGCATATCTAACCTTCCATTCATCAAGCAACGTACTAGGTACATGCTTGGACTCGGTTTTGTTATTATCTTTGCCAAGAAGATTATGTTTTGGGTAGCGTTTGTATTGTACAAATGCATGTATGTGTGTATGTATGCACGTATGTAGTAAAGCAGAATAACTGGAGAAGGCCTGTATGGATTGTCTTGTTTCTAGTTTTAGTATTACATCCTAGATGTTTCTATCGTAAAGTTTTCATATTTATATGTCTTTTATCCAATTTCCGTCATATGTGCTATTTATAATTCCTAGGTCACTTAGAAACATAAGAGATTTGGAATTGTTACAGAAATGTTATTAGAATAACAAGATAGCAATAGTCAACAGTTACTCAACCAACTGCGTATATTTTGGAAACGGTCCAATGTTTCCTGTAGCATCCACCACCTTTCGTTTCCAACAACACCAGTTGTTTCAGTAACTGTTACGTTGATCACTTTCATGTCTAACCTTCAATTCATCGACATATGTACGTGTTTGGACTCTACTTCTTAGTCATGGTGATTCCTAGATGTTTCAGTATTACATCTAAGGTGTTTTTATCGTAAAGTTTCCAAATTTGTATACATCTTTTATCAAAATTTCCGTCATGTCATGCTATATTTAATGTCCAGGTTACTTACTAGAAACATCAGATATTTGCAATTGTAACAGACATTTTGTAGGAATTCGATGCGATGCTAAGACATCACTTTGAGACATGAATGTTTAAGGCTCAGCTTAACAAGGCAATATGTCCTCACCAACTTTACCTCCTTTTGAAGCATAAGCGCCCTCTGGCAGAACATACAGAAACTGTACTGCAGGAACACAGACCAACGACATTATATTGAATTTCTGGTACCCTCTCCCAGACGTATAATCAAAAGCAATGGTTTATTACCGTACCTTTTTGTGAGGTAATAACACGCAGATAAACATACTGGAAAAACTTACGCGACCTGTTATGACGATAACACTTGTTTCCAGGGCATATCCCACCTATCCAGTCTCCTATCTATGTATATAGAAAACATGTAAGAAAAGGGCTTTCACCTCCCTGAGGTTAAGCCCATGGAGAACTCACATTGGCAGCGTAATCTAACCTCTAAAATGGCCATCTAGTGATTTTGAGCCGATTCCTAACGGCGAAACGTGTCACTATAGCATCAAAATAAAATTTTGACTTATTTATTTATTTATCTATCTATCTACAGGACACTCCAAAATGAAATAGGCAAAGCCCTTACCTGTAACTTCCAGGTTCAACATTTCCCAACAAAAATGCTTCTTACAGTTAGTTTTAACATGACTGAAAATATACCCTTGGCGCTTGCCTGTAATCGTGACCTTTGACATGTTTCCAGACGACCCGGTTGGTGCGGTCCCCGTACACGGGTTCGCGGCCATCTGGGGCATGTTGGCGGTGGGGCTCTTCGCTCTGAACGACAGCCTCGAGGGCTTCTCCTTCGGCAGAAAGGGTAAGTTACGTCTAGTGACATAATTCCACCAGGGTACATAAGCAGATTAAGATACATTCAAATAGATCTCCAATGAATTTAACGTCCCCCGTCTTGTCCCAGTTCCAGTACTATTTATTGATACACGGTTGTTTCAAAATACTTTTGTAGATTTTTTTGTTATTAAGTTTTTTGACAGGGCGATCTTGTGTCGCAACTGTGGTGTAAATAATGTTGTCCCAAATGCTGTTGATTCTATCCAAACCGCAGTTGTTTGACTGAGATATGTACTTTTTATAAGACGAAAAAGACTAGGTGGCACTGCGGTCTAGATAAGGCCGATGTTTCTTGCCCCCCTCCCCAGGTCTTCTTTACGGAGGAGGACCGTACCTGCTGGGGGTCCAGCTGATCGCTGTGGTCGTCATCATCCTCTGGGGCGCCGGCGTCTCATTTGTCTTACTCAAGGTAGGCCTTGTCCATGCTGACATAAAGAGGAAGCATACCTTCGTTTTTAGCTATAGATCAAGATTTAACACGGGACACAGACATTGTCTCTAAGGATCCTCTACTGCATATAGTCTTCTTAGTAAGCATCCACTACTGGATATAGTCTTCTAAGCATCCAGTACATTTCATCATGTTCTTTACGTTACGATCTACATTTACGTCATCATGTTCTTTACGTCATGGTCTTGCTTTACGTCATCATGTTCTTAACGTCATTTCCAAGCTGGATGTCTTTGATGCCTTCTTCGACGTATTTAAGACAAAATCGTTTAGAGAATCGATCGTCTTATCTGCATTATCTTATCAGATTGGCATGTCTGACATTTCAATGATTCTAGCTGATAGACGTGACTATGGGTCTGCGCATGTCCGAAGAAGAGGAGGAACTTGGAGCGGACATCTGCGAACACGAGATCGACCAGAACGACGATCCGTACGAGGAAATCCAGCGCTACCTCACCATCTGTGACGCACACGAAAACAAGATGGCGGACAAAAACAAGATGGCGGACGAAAACAAGATGGCCGACGAATCGAACGTCGCAGACGCAGAGGATGACGGGAAGGGGACTGGCCGTGATATGCCTGCGGCGGGTGGAAGCCGTGGAGTGTTCGCCATCGCGCGCTCCCTCTTCAAGGTTGATAAAACGGACAATCCCTACCAGCCGAACGGAATTGTAGAGAGTACAGATTTGAATGATCCGATCAACTTTGATAAAAACTGGATTCTGCGTAGGGCAATAAAAGAAAAGATCACCGAGGATATTTAGAGACAATGCAACTGGCACCAAGCATATGTCCAGGTTAAAGCTTGAAGTGTAATGTCTTTCGGGGATTGGTACTATTTATCATCTGATTCATACAAAAATGGAAACAATTACTTTTTCTAAGTTAGCATACCACAACATTTCTAGAATAGGGGCGCGCTAGGAAAAAGCAATGCCAACTGAAGTAAAAGGTCGATAACAATATGGTAAATGCCCCAACAAAGAACTGCTAAATCACTCGATCTTAAGAAGTTTGTTTGCCACTGTTCGGTAACGTGTTTTATTTTTTTAATTCTTCGCCCACTGTGTCCTACCAACTCATGACAGTAAAACAGATGTTCAGTACGATAATATAGGGTTGCCGCCACCTTTTCCGCTGATCAAGCAAGTTCTAGGGTAAACATGCAGCACTTGCAGGATATGATGTAATCTAATTGTAAACTACATTTAGACTTTGCTATATAAGAGGAATTTAGCAGACTGAAGAATCCATACCATTCTTATCACTGTCGAGGTAGCTGGAAAGCAATCTCGAGACTTTAAAGCAGGATGGCAGGACCAGCTACACTAGCCGTTGTCGCAGTTTCGGCTGTACTGTTTTCGTTCTCTGTCTGCCTTGCGGTAGAAACGGAAGGTCAGGAAGGGTCGTGTCCGAAGCAGATGGCAAACAGCAACGTCAACAACATCACGGCGGTGTCTCCGCCCGGACCGAGGGGGGACATGGGGCCGCCGGGACCGAGGGGCGTTCGCGGGGAGAGGGGAGAGACGGGCCTTCCCGGGAAGCTCGGACCGCAAGGCTTGGAGGGTCAGAGAGGTGAGAAAGGAGCTTCGGGGCAGAAAGGCAACCAAGGCGCGGTTGGAGTCGGCGGCGGAGCTGTTTATATCCGGTGGGGGCGGACGTCGTGCGACGAGGGTACGGGCACGGTAACGGTGTACTCTGGGCTCGCCGGTGGAGCGTTCTACACTAACAATGGAGGAGGAGGCAACTACCAGTGCCTCCCCGCAGACCCGGAGTGGGGCCGGTACGACGATGGGGTTCAGGGGTGGAAGTCCTTCATGTACGGTGCGGAGTACGGACTTAGTAGTAATGTACCGTACGATAAGGCTACCTTTCACGACCGTGACGTGCCCTGCGCGGTTTGCTACAGTCTCTCCCGCCGCGCGCAGCTGATGATTCCCTCCCGCAAGACCTGCCCGGAAGGCTGGACGCGGGAGTACGGAGGCTACCTAATGGCAGCGAAGCATGACCACAACGGCCGTACGGAATTCGTGTGCATGGACGGGGAGCCCGAGGTCCTGCCGGGCGGGGAAGGAAACAAAGACGGCGCGCTGTTCTACCCCGTGGAGGCCCGCTGCGGCTCGCTGCCGTGTCCGCCGTACGTGGAGGGGAGGGAGCTGACCTGCGTCGTGTGCACGAAATAGGACTTTTACAGTCACGTGACAGTGACGTAATGTAGCATCCACCATGATGTTGTTGGGTAAAAGACATTGTTGTGGGTAATTTTCAATCTGTTGGTTCGCCTCCGGCTCAATATGATAGCATCTTGTCTCTTCGTAGCTAGAAATCAATATACTTAAATGATTATTGTAAATCGTACAATCATACCCTGCACGTTCCGAATGACCGGTCGCCATCTTGGATTTTCGACTCCACCAACACAGTTGTACCATGTAAGTAAATGCAACAGCAAATATTAAAACAGAAATTCATGTTTTCAAATGTTCGATGTACCATGTTGGAATATAACCTGACATCTTGACGTTGGATTTTGGAGTAAAGTTTCATTTTAACAACAACAAGGCCTCCTTAATCTACTACATAGATATCTAGGTTTAAAAAGGTGCCCCACACGGCAAAGACTACTTATATTACAGCGAAAAACTGATACCTATCAGACTTGGGCAGAGATGGAAGTGCAAAAAACTATAAGAAGGTAAATATTCTGTTTATGCAATAAACAGCTGAAATATAACTTTTCTGTATTTTTTTATCATTGTGTTCTTACACTGCTTAAAAGTTTTTCCTCTCTCTTTCTGACGTCTGTATCTATCTGGGTTGTGCCCAAATGCTAAATGAGAGTGTGTGTTAAGGTAAACCATTCGTGTCCCTGGGAAGTTTCAGTACAGTGATCAAGTGGTTGTCAGTAGTCCCACAAATGAGGCCTAATGTTAGAGGACCGGGTTATATATGGGGCCAGCGCCTTAATTTGAAAACAATCGGTAGGGATGACAGATCTTAGAAGGTAATGTAATTGAGTTAGAGATACAACCATGATTTGCTCAAGATGGCCACACCTCTAGCTTACCGTAGCGAAGCCATCGGTGTTCCTATTCTCCGGTAGATGGAAGGGATTTTATTCGAGCTCTCCGGTGAGGGTGTCGGGAGTGACTTAAAAAAACTTATACTCAAGTGGCATGGATGCACCTCAGGCAATTTAGGGTAATAGGCCACAGCTTGGATATTATATCATAGGAGAATGATATCACATGTTGCACCGAATAGTAAACTGGACAAACGTATTCATCTTTCTGTAGTCTGAGCCACCAATTGTCAATATTATAACGGCCTGTTTTACGAGAAATCAAATTGGTAAAACCCAGAACATAAAAGTTCCCTTCACTTCTTACCTGAGCCGTCCAACTCATTCTTTCTACCTTTACCATCGACTACTTTGAGTCACCCAAGTATTCCTAGCTTCTCTTGATAGCCACTCTCTTTGCACCCTTTTCTGTACTTTTCCGGCTGTCCGTTGTAGTAGTTAAGTCTTCGTGATCACTGTGTCCTGTCCACTCAACATTAAAGCAAATATTCAGATGAGAGGGAATGAAATGTAGCTGGTGTGTTGGTCAGTGCAATTGGTCAGATAACTAAATAATCACTCTTTGCTGGAGGAGAAAGTTCTGGGGTAAACATGTAGCACTTAAGCGATATGGTGTCATCTTGTTGTAGGTTATATTTGGAGAGAGGCTTCAGACTCTTAACAGAGCAGTGTAGCGAGCTAAAGAATCCAGACTATTCTCCACTATCGTCAAGGTAGCTGTATGGCTTTAAAGCAGGATGGATGCTCACGCTACGGTGGTCTTCGTTGCACTTTCTTCACTGTTTCTGTTCCCTGTATACCTTGCGGTCGAAACGGAGAGTGAGAATGACTCGTGTCCGAAACAGATGGCCAACAGCAACGTCAACAACATCACGGTGGTGGCTCCGCCCGGACCGAGGGGGGGCACGGGGCCGCCGGGACCGAGGGGCGTTCGCGGAGAGAGGGGAGACACGGGCCTTCCCGGGAAGCTCGGACCGCAAGGCTTGGAGGGTCAGAAGGGCGAAAAAGGAGCTCCGGGGAAGAAAGATACCCAAGGTGCAGAAGGATTTGGCGGAGGAGCTGTGTACATCCGGTGGGGGCGGACGTCGTGCGACGAGGGTACGGGCACGGTAACGGTGTACTCTGGGTTCGCCGGCGGATCGTACTAGGCCCACGAAGGAGGAGGAAGCAACTACCAGTGCCTTCCCGTAGACCCGGAGTTGGGCCGGTACGAGGATGGGGCTCATGCATACAGCTCTTTCATGTACGGTGCGGAGTATCAACTCAGCACAAACGTACCGTACGACAAGGACACTCTTCACGACCGTGACGTGCCCTGCGCGGTTTGCTACAGTCTCTCCCGCCGCGCGCAGTATAATAATAATTGTCATCGTTACAATAATTGCCTGAAGGTTCGCCATCTTTGATCTATCCACTCCATCAGCATTGCGCTGATGGCGGATATTCATATAATGTAATTGTACCCCTACACGTGGATTTAAGTGCAAACATAAAACGGAAAATTTAAACATGTGGACGTTGATGAAGGTTAGACATCCAGGTAGTAAGATACGCCAAAAATAGTTACTCAAGCAACTGGATAAAATTTTGAAACAGTCAGACGTTTCAGACAGTATCCGCTGTCTGACAGCATCCGCTGTCTTTCGTCAGTGACTAACGATAGGACTGGGAAACTAGTTTTTTTTTATACCAAAAGTCTGAATAGATATGTTAATGAGATTAAGACCATTTAGGATGTCTTGACGTAGTCTTACCAGTCCTATCGTTAGTCACTGACGAAAGCCAGCGGATGCTGTCTGAAACGTCTGACTGTTTCAAAATTTTATCCATTTACAATGAGTAACAATTTTTGACGTATTAAACATGTGGAATTTGAGGTTTGACAACCAATATGTTTCAAGATGTCCGTTTACCCTTGACTTTTTAAGAGGTCAAAGTTGCACTCATCAGGAGCGAGATCACAAGGAAGCTTGTTCCGTAGAGATGCATAAAGATCAGCTCAGAAATATGTCACATAAGGCAACGGCTACTTATATTACAACGAAAGACTTTTCAGACATGTGAATAGGTAGAAACTATGAGGGTAAATAAGAAAGTGAATATTCAGTTTATGCAATAAAGAAATGGAATCTAAGTCTTAGGTGTGTATCTTTTACTGTATTCCCTACGATGATCAGAAGTCCCACCCCTCCTTTTTCTGCGACTTCTGTATATGTCTGAGTTGTGTTGTGTTTAAATGCCAAGGGTTGATTGAGATAGACCATTCATGTCCCAGGGGTTGTTGGAATTATCTAGTGTTGCCAGCAGTCCCACAACATATGAAGTTTAATGTCGGTGGGCGGAAAACCTACGAGTTGGAATGTCAGTTCTTGGGAGTTACGACGTACGATTAGAAACGTGGTCCTTTGATGGTCATCTACATGGTAAAAGTTCGGGGTAATATTAATTGCGGCAACTGATAAAAATAATCTGTTTCTTTCGGTCTCGTGGTTAATGCACTACTATGTATTTTTTTTCAATATCAATATTAGTATCATTTAGCGCACCGACTAGTAACATCGCCTTTATCTACAAGCCTCGTCATGCATTGTCAGTGAAAAGTCTGTTTTGCGACAGATCAAATTGATATAAGACAGAACATTACACTTTCCATGCCCTTCCTACCCTTACCACCCAACTCATCATTTATCCCTTCACCCCGACAACTTTGAGATTGAACTCCAAATACTGTAAATGCATTTAAGTTCGCGTGGTTCAATTTCGCGGTAGGGAGAAAATGAAGTGTTCACGGTGGTTTTAAGTTCACATTTGAAACAATAGTAGCGCTACAGAAACATAGGCAGAAACGTTCGCGGTGGTTTTAAGTTCGCGGCGAAGAGCTTACCGCGAAAACCTCGAACATAGAACCACCGCGAACATTTCTGCATTTACAGTATGCATGATTGCTATAATTTCTGCTGATAGCCGCACACTTTGCACCCTTATCTCCACTTCTCCAGCTGTTGCCTGAAGCCTTGTCACTGGCTCCATTCCAAGCAGGAATTTGCCTTGACATCTTCTTGGCACAAGTAAATTTGTAAGTAAAAGCTACGATAAACAGCTGCAGAGGCGTCGATTGTACTTCAAACAAAATACCAGATGTACCTTAAGCTTATCATAAATGATTGCGAAATACTCAAAGCAAAGGTTTTAAAACACCCCTGCATTTCCAGAGCAAGCTGCTAGGGGGCCAAACCCCACAGCACTACTTCTTTACATCACAAGCTATCTGCCAACAAAAAATCAAGACCATGTCACGTCCTGGGCAGAAGATACAAAAAAAACGGTAGTTCTGCTGCAGTACCAAGGTCACATACCAGGAGACCAAATGTCAACCTTGACTTTCGTCTTATCACCACCTACCCATATACCAAATATCATAGTAATCCATCCAGAGGTTCTCGAGTTATGCTGACTACAAAAATCCGGAAACACAAACACACACACACACACACACACACACACACAAACACACACACATACACACATAGACACACACATAGACACACACACACACAGACACACCCAAAACTATATCTCCATTTTTCATGGAAAAAATAAGGGGAAGATTTTGACAGCTGGCCCATCAAACCTCTCTGGCTAGTCGCTGACTTGACAGGGCATATTTTGTATAACATAAGTTAGATGGTAGCCTCTACATGTCGCTGGAAAAATCGTAGAAATTGACCAAATAGACGGATAACATGCCAGAAAAGTTAGTCCGCTAAAGAAGATATAGTTTGCCACCTCTAGACATTTCGTGAATGGCATATTGGGCACTCTCTCCGTAGCTAACTCCCTTAGCATACTATTCACTCTATTTGGCCAATTTCTACTATTTTACCAGCCATCCGCGGAGCCTGGTAGAGGCTACTTAGATGGAAAAGCTGGTAGAAAGAAGGGCCCTTCCAATCTTTGTTTGGAGACAAATTGCCAGAGTTGACAACATATTCTTTGACACTACATCATTGCACAATAAGAAGCAGCTGTTTGTCTGGATAGAATTTTAATTCAACATGCTTAAAGCCTTTTTGCTGATAGAACGACAACTTGGAAGATCAATATTTGGGCCGTTCATAAAATAGAAATAAGGTACATTAATCCTTCGACAGCTATTGGCAACGCTTGAAGCATGCTATACAGGGATTAATCATATGTTGTCTTGCGATATATTTCAACTAACTGTTGCCTGCAAGCGCTCGAGATTCGGAACCTCACACATATTCTGATATCAAATATCTTTATATGTAAAACTACACCTAGAAAATACAATTCTTCATATTACACCTAAAATATAACTGTACGATACAAACATGGTATAACTAAAATTTCAATAAGAAATGTCCGTTTTCTCGTGAGAATTGTGTCTTTCATTTGCGGTCTGTTTGCACGTGCAAGCCGTCGATACGGCCACCATGTTGGTGGAATGGATAGATCCAAAATGGCGACCAACAACTTACATGTGTTGGTTTCTAAGTAAGCTGCGGAAAACATTTCAGTTCTGACCACTTCTCATGTAACACGTTACTTTTACCAAAAAAAACAATATGGTGAATGCTACATTACGTCACTGTCATATGACTGTAAAAGTCCTATATTGTGCATACGACGCATGTCAGTTCCCTCCCCTCCATGTACGGCGGACACGGCAGCGAGCCGCAGCGGGCCTCCACTAGGTAGAACAGCGCGCCGTTCGCGTTTCCTTCCCCGCCTGGCAGCACCTCGGGCTCCCCGTCCATACATACGAACTCCGAGCGGTTGTGGTTGTGGTACTCCGCCATCAGATAGCCTCCGTACTCCCGCGTCCAGCCTTCCGAGCAGGTCTTGCGGGCGGGGATCATCAGCTGCGCGCGGCGGGAGAGACTGTAGCAAACCGCGCAGGGCACGTCACGGTCGTGAAGGGTAGCCTTATCGTATGGTACGTTTGTGTCAAGTTCGTACTCCGCGCCGTACATGTAGGACTTCGATCCCTGAACCCCATCGTCGTACCGGCCCCACTCCGGGTCTGCGGGGAGGCACTGGTAGTTGCTTCCTCCTCCCTTGTTGGCGTAGTACGATCCGCCGGCGAACCCGGAGTACACCGTTACCGTGCCCGTACCCTCGTCGCACGACGTCCGCCCCCACCGGATATACACAGCTCCTCCGCCAAATCCTTCCGCGCCTTGACTGCCTTTCTGCCCCGGAGCTCCTTTCTCGCCATTCTGACCCTCCAAGCCTTGTGGTCCGAGCTTCCCGGGACGGCCCGTCTCTCCCCTCTCCCCGCGAACGCCCCTCGGTCCCGGCGGCCCCGTGTCCCCCCTCGCTCCGGGCGGAGCCACCACCGTGATGTTGTTGACGTTGCTGTTTGCCATCTGCTTCGGACACGAGCCTTCCCCACCCTCTGTTTCTACCGCAAGGCAGGAAGAGAACAGAAACAGTGCAGAAAGTGCGACAACGGCTAGTGTAGCTGGACCTGCCATCCTGCTTTAGGGTTTCAAGAAATAGACTGACTTCCAGCTACCTCGAAGGTGGTGGAGAATGGTTTGAATTCTTCAGCTTGCCAAACTGCTTTAAGTCTGAGAACACTCAGAATGCTACATTCCATTTTGACGTCTAAAGGTTACACATTCCTACGAGAGAGGAAAACTGAGTCTTAATTAATTTCATTCTCGTAGACACTTTGCAATTTGTTGGCAGACACAAAAATAATACTGGCTGACACATTGACCAAAGGGCAGAAATATAATGAGGCCCACCGTTCCCCAAACAGCACCAAACAAGTCAAGCCTAAGTTGATGCTTCTCACAAGGCCCGAGAGAAGCATGACAGGTCTGGTCATGTTTCAAAGCCATCTCAGCAAGGCCACTGAAAGTTGGGCAGTTTTCTGTTTCTTTGACTTATTTGAAAGTTCTTTGAGTCAAAAACAACATCTGAAGTCAAGTGCAAAGTCTTTTGAGAAAAGGGTCCCATGAACCTCAAAATAAGTGGCACATGTTGGAACTCAAATATGGAAATAACAGATTTTTAAAATGCTTCTTCGAACTTCCTTTAAAGCATTACTGCAGGCCCCCTTCTCCACTCCCATTCGTCGCTGCTCTAGCGGAATCTGACTGGCGTGGCTAAAAGCTGCACGCTACAATGTTGTTAAATGTCCTACCGGTCGAAACTCATTTGATACCTGCCCCGCGCCAATCGTGACACTCAAATCAAAATTCATATGAGGCTCTACCATTCCACAAAGACCGTTATAGATACTCATTTTACCCTCAAACTGTGAGAGACTGTAATCAATTACCTCAGGAAGTCACGGAGATAGCTGACCCTCCCAACTTCAAGGAGGCTGTGCTCTTGCACCTGAGAGGACAATAACAGCGCATCGCACTCCCCCCTGGGCGCATTACCCCAACAAGAGGGGTGTTGCTCAGTATACAATCATGATCAAGATCAAGATCAAGAAATGTTCGGATGATATCGATATGAGTGTTGGTCAAATCCCGCCATCACGATTGTCACTGGTCTAAAATTAGCTATACTGCGAGATTACCAATGGCTAGGTAAGGGTGGTCTGCTCTAAAGAACGTTTACTTCAGAACTCAGAACGAGGCTGAAGAACCATTACGTCACTACCGTTGGGGGAGGGGGTGGAGCGAAGAGAGCGCCAAGTTCAAAAGTGTGCACAAGGTTATCATTTGGCGGGCTCATGCTCATGTAAACGTTGAAATACATAAACTTTTAAACGTAAAGACTACGGGGAAATGATGAACTTGATATTCTCAATTGATTTTCTTTCAGTTATAATGTAGTTTTTCAAAAGTTGTACATTGAAAAGGAAAGTAAAGTTCATTACATCACAAAATGGTTGAACACAAAAAAATAGACAGATTATCTGGAACGAGGGAAAGATTAAAAAAGGACAAATTTTAGAAAATGCTCGCTTAATTATATTCGACATGTAAAAAAGCGAATCGAGATGTGTATCTTCAGACCTTTTAAAAGTTCTCCAAAAGGCGATCGCGATCGTATACAAACTTCTACCAAATGTACTTTAAACCCTCATCATGCAATATCACGTTGACAATAATCGCTTAACTGTTAATTACCAACTACTCACATAACAGATAACTTTTACCCAATTCGTCTTTCACCAAACTTGGAGGATGCTACGTCACATTACGTCACTGTCACGTGACTCTAAACGTCCTATTTTGTGCACACGACGCAGGTCAGCTCCCTCCCCTCCACGTACGGCGGACACGGCAGCGAGCCGCAGCGGGCCTCCACGGGGTAGAACAGCGCGCCGTTCACGTTTCCTTCCCCGCCTGGCAGGACTTCGGGCTCCCCGTCCATGCACACGAACTCCGTCCGGCCGGGATGGTCATGGTACGCTGCCATCAGGTAGCCTCCATACTCCCGTGTCCAGCCGTCCGGGCAGGTTTTGCGGGCGGGGATCATCAGCTGCGCGCGGCGGGAGAGACTGTAGCAAACTGCGCAGGGCACGTCACGGTCGTGAAATATAGCCTTTTCGTACGGTACGTTACTGCTGAGTTCGTACTCCGCACCGTGCATGTAGGATTTCGATCCCTGAACCCCATCTTCGTACCGGCCCCACTCCGGGTCTGCGGGGAGGCACTGGTAGTTGCTTCCTCCTCCATTGTTGCTAAAGTGCGCTCCGCCGGCGAACCCGGAGTACACCGTTACCGTGCCCGTACCCTCGTCGCACGACGTCCGCCCCCACCGGATATAAACAGCTCCTCCGCCAAATCCTTCCGCGCCTTGGCTGCCTTTCTGCCCTGGAGCGCCTTTCTCGCCCTTCTGGCCCTCCAAGCCTTGCGGTCCGAGCTTCCCGGGAAGGCCCGTGTCTCCCCTCTCCCCGCGAGCACCCCTCGGTCCCGGCGGCCCCGTGTCCCCCCTCGGTCCGGGCGGAGCCACCACCGTGATGTTGTTGACGTTGCTGTTTGCCATCTGCTTCGGACACGAGCCCTCCTCACCCTCTGCTTCTACCGCAAGGCAGACAGAGAACGTGAACAGTACAGCCGAAACTGCGACAACGGCTAGCGTAGCTGGACCTGCCATCCTGCTATAGGTTTCAAGAAATAGACTGACTTCCAGCTACCTCGAAAGTGGGGGAGAAAGGTTTGAATTCTTCAGATTGCCAAACTGCTCTAAGTCTGAGAACACTCAGAATGCAACATTCCAGTTTGACGTCTTAAGGTTACGCATTCCTACGCCAGAGGAAAGCTAATTCTTAATTTCATTCTTGTGTAGACACTTTGTTGGCAGACATAAAAGTAATACTGGCTGACACATTGACCAAAGGGCAGAAATATAATGAGGCCCACCGTTCTCCAAGCAGCACCAAACAAATCAAGCCTAAGTTGATGCTTCCCACAAGGACCAAAAGAAGCATGACAGGTCTGGTTATGTTTCAAAACCATCTAAGGAAGGCCACTGGGAGTTGGGCATTTCTCTGTTCCTTTTACTAATCTAAAAGTTCTTTGAGCCAAAAACAACATCAAGTTAAGTGTAAGGTCTAGGCTTGAAAAGTATTTCGAGAAAATGGCCCCATGAACTTTAAACGAAGTGACATATGTTGGAACTCAAATATGGATAAATCAAATCACAAAAAGCTTTTTTTCTTAATTTCTACACGCCTCTTTCTCCACTCTTATTCGTCGCTGCGCTAGCGGAATCTGACCGGTGTGGCTGGAAGCTGTGTGCTACCATGTTATTTTGACAGGAAATCCGCTGTCCTTCCGTTTCTTGAAGTCAAATTCTCCAAGTGAAAATCAACGGTTAAAGTCAGCAATCTAAATCCCAGGCGTGGCAGGTCTTTCGAAGAAAATGACCCATTGAACTTGAAAATAGGCTTTGCGTTTTTGAAATCGAATACATCGGGTAAACATGCCTACTTCTTTAAACTACACATAAGGCAATACTGTACATGTATATGCAAAGTTATAATGTAGTATTTTAAAGAGGTTCCTTTTAAATTCAATTATGAAATGAGGAATAAGAAACTAGTAAAAGAGTACATTAAGAAAGCCAATACAATGTGTTTAAAGACACGAAAAACGTTGAGTATCTGGAGTGAATAAGCAACGGCAAAAGAAACCACATTTATAGGAAAACGCATGCTGACTATAAACTCGACATTTACGATGAAAAGACGGTATCTAGACGTTGTCTTTGAGTTCCCCAAAAGTTACAGAAAAACACCCTTTGACCCTTTCTACTATAGATTGCAACCACTGAGGGACCAAATATTTGACCACTTCTCACAAAATACACGCCTTTGACAAATTCTAGAAGTTCTCCAAAAGGCATAGTTATCGTGAGAGACGTATCAATCAACCCTTGTCCTGCTGGATTTCCATGAGCAAAAATATACCCCCACTGCTGAAGTGCCCAGAAACCTTTCAAACAAAGGGTACTAGTTTGATGCTGCTCGTTTTTAGTTACTTCGCTTTACAACAACCGCGCGGGTGCAACATAGGCATTCTAGAAATACCCTCAACCCAACAATTGTCAGGGCTAGCATACAGAACAAGCATGTGCAAACTGACACTTGTTGGGCTCAGCAGGACTAGGGTTTTAAAACCTAGATTTTATTGACGTGTATCTGTGTATCATAATTCTCTGAAACTACAGTGTAAACCTCCATTATGCGATATCGCGTTGATGATTATCTCTTATCTGCTAATTACCAATGGTATAATCACCGATCTCTTTATCGATTAGTAGTCCTAATTACACCGGAAACTCGGCTAAATCTTTAGGCGTTGTCGAACTGCAAATGGATCAATTGGGCTGTACCACTCTTACTTTAGAAAGGGATACGTTTTGTCACTGAAATATAAGCGTATTAGATACAATCTATGGGTTAAATAAAAAATCAATGTAAACCACCCGTACATATTCAAAATAGAACAGTCCAATAATTACCCGTGCAGAAAACGCAGGGCTTATTCATGTCGAGTTTTCAAGTCTTTGCAAAAAAAGGATTATGTCGGATTTGTGTAATCAATGCAGCTTTATCCGTATTAGTAGAATATGTTATGCATGTACTATGTTGTCCACAAATTTCCAAACATATACGACCAGCTTAAGACTGTCACGGTGTCGGCTACGAACGTCTTCAGAGAAAGTTTAGGTATTCAGTTAAAGATACTTGCCAGAACTATCCAAAACATGCAAGACAATCTAAGTTACACAGACTATATTCTCTTTATTATTTTCATTAACCTTCTCTGTGCTGCCTAACTCTGTAACCAATAAGCAATTGGATGCCAAACGGCTATTTCATGGTGCTAGGGGTTAAGATACCCTTAATAGCTTTTATAAGACTTTATAAAGACTAATCTACCAGGAGTAAAAATATATAAATAGACATACAGATATGATGTATGGTATAATCATCATTATCGTACATCCGGAGAATTTCTTTCTTCTGGTGAGGTAAACTAGATTAAGTTATGATATAGATATATGACATAGACACACAGACATACTACTAGTATATGATACCGTTTTGTGTAGTAGCCTCCAATTCAGATCTCCAAACTTCATTTCAATCTGGCAGTATAGAACACGCTGTACCAGTATCTGTCTTCGCAACACATGTACACTCTAAAAGTAGCTAAAAGCACTGTTAGCACAGACATGTACTCTCCAAGCAGAGGTTCGGCTCTGACTGTTTTTGACGTGTTTTTGGTCGTTTTTGTTTGGCTTTCTATTCTGTCCTGTTTTATTTATGTATGGCCTGGTGACAAAACCTCTGCTTGGCGAGTTCAGACATGACCCACATTATGTAATACCTCAAGGATTAAAAATCAATTTGTTCGTGACAAGATTTGCTTAATGGAACGTAGGTGTAAAAACGATTACGACTTAATCTAGTCCCTCCCAATTTTACATAAGTCAATCAGACCACGTCTTATTTCATCTCACGCCATTACACGGATAATCACGATGTTGGACAACGTTCGTGCACGTGAATATCACGTGAATATCACGTGAACAGTAAAACCAGTGGGTGGGGCGCTTGTTGCTAGGATTTCTATGTAACGTCGGGGTCTTTCACCTACTCTTATAACATTGGTGGAAGCAGTCACGCTGCAGATGTAAGATATGGACGTTGTTGGATTACGTTCGCGCACGTGAATATCACGTGAACAGTAAGACCAGTGGGTGGGACGCTTGTTGTTAGGACTTTTATGTAACGTCGTGGTCTTCCAACTACTCTTATAACATTGGTGGAAGCAGTCACGCTGCAGATGTAAGATATGGAAAGAATGTTGGCTTCGCCTAAGCAGTTAATGTAACATACACTCAAGAACGGGTGACAAGCAGACGCTAACACAATGTCTGCCAACGTAACGACCTCGGGCAACGCCAGCGAGTCTACATCGCCTGTTCTGGGGACGTCAGTGCCACCAGCGGCCGAGAAGAGCGACGGTTTCGTGCACATCGACAGCGATGACGCTACCTGGATCCTAACCAGCGCTATCTTCATATTTACCATGCAGTCAGGATTCAGCCTTCTGGAGTCCGGACAGGTATCTGTATCTTTATCTGTTACTGTATCTATAGCTTTACCTGTGTCTCTAGCTGTGTCTTAGAATGCCTGTATCTGTACCTGTACCTGTGTCTATACCTTTGTGACTATATCCAGAACTGTATTTGTACCTGTGTCACAGGTACAGATACAGTTCTGGATACAGGCACAGAGAGTGCCTGTTTCTATATGTATAATTGTGCCTGCGCTTGTGTCTTTGTCTATACCTCTGTCTATGCCTGTATCTACAACTCTATCTGTACCTTGGCCTGTGCATGTGCATGTACCTGTGCCTATGCCTGTACCTACAACTCTATCTGTACCTGAGCCTGTGCATGTGCATGTACCTGTGCCTATGTCTGTATCTACAACTCTATCTGTACCTGAGCCTGTGCATGTGCATGTACCTGTGCCTATGCCTGTATCTACAACTCTATCTGTACCTGAGCCTGTGCATGTGCATGTACCTGTGCCTATGCCTGTATCTACAACTCTATCTGTACCTGAGCCTGTGCATGTGCATGTACCTGTGCCTATGTCTGTATCTACAACTCTATCTGTACCTGAGCCTGTGCATGTGCATGTACCTCTGTCCATGCCTGTATCTACAACTCTATCTGTACCTGAGCCTGTGCATGTGCATGTACCTGTGCCTATGCCTGTATCTATGACTGTATCTGTGTCTGTACCTGTACCTCGGTCTGTGTCTATACCTATGTCCATGCCTGTATCTATAACTGTATCTGTATCTATGCCTAACTGTCGTAACTGTTCTGCCCGGAATTATATAAATTGGGACATAAATACTGAAAAATACATTTACAGTATTTTCTCATGTTGTGTGTTTGTCAGGTTTCTATGAAGAACGATGTCAACATTATCTTCAAGAACGCGGTCGACGTCCTTTTCGGGGGGCTGACATACTGGATCGTTGGGTATGGTATGGGGTTCGGCAGCCAACCTGGCTCCAACTCTATCGTCGGGGTAGGGTACTACTTCTTAGACGCCTCCGAGAAAGACATGGGCTTCCTCTTCTCGAGCTTTTTCTTCCAGCTGGCGTTTGCGACGACGTCTGCGACGATCGTGAGCGGCGCGATGGCGGAGAGAGCGACGCTGGAGGCGTACGTCGTCTTCTCTTTGATGAGCGCCATCATCTACGCACTGCCGTCCAGGTGGCTCTGGTATAAAGGAGGCTGGCTGAAACAGGTGAGTGAAGCATATAGCCTCATTTGTAGGCCTTTTGGGCAAACAACAAACACATCCAAACACTACACAAAACAAGGTAAATTAGCCTCCTTTTCAGGCCTTTTGGGCAAACCAAAGCCTTTTGGAAGTAACATACATCCAAACACTACCGAAAACATTACCTTCGGTGAAGGTAATGCTTCATTTAGTCTCCTTTGCAGACCTTTAGGGCGGCGCCAGCGTTTTTCTCTTTGGGTGGGGGGGGGGCTGATTCGCTGTTTTCAACATACCATGGCCAGGTTCTTTTTCCGCCGGTACAGCAAATCGAAATGCAACCCGTACAGCGAAAGAGCCTGGCCCCGATATCTTTAGAATCACGAATCAGCGCTCCTCCAAAAATAAACGCCAGTGCCGCCCAGAAGGCCTGCAAGGGAGGCTAAGTGAACCGTGTGTCTCTGTTATTACCTTTGCCAAGAATGTATGTTTGTGTACGTGGTAGTCAGCAGTTGCTAGCGCGCCTCTGTTTCCGGATGGGAAGGTTGCTGGTTCGACAACAGGCCTCGTTATAGTCATCCTTCTTGTACACCTTTGGAATGACTGCAGTCGTTAGGACTTTAGCTGTATTTGTCGAAAAACACTAGGAAAATTTCCAAGTTCGTTGAACATGCACCTGTTATATATACTGTACATAGAGGCTATCCTATTCTTTGAATGTAACACCTTAGACATCACCTGTCCAATTTTCGAACCAATAAAAGAGAAGCTACACGAGAAATGATAGTATCCCGGCTGACTGTGGGTTTACTGGCATGTGACCGCGTTTCAGCACAAAGGACAGGATCAACGACACTAATGTTTCAGCTTTCATTGGGACAAAATGTCTCCTAGATAGGATATTTACCACCTAGTTTATCAACTATTTACCTACTGGTCTCACCACATCATGTGTGGGATGAAAGAAGCCTTCGTGGTTGTATCCAGTTCAGAAGGGCACACTACAAGTGAATGTTCTAATTGACAACAATGTAGGATAAGCAATTTTTGCTGACCTTTGAACATTCTACCTTAAATCGCAACTTTCTGGAAGCAAGTAAGTTGTAACATGTAGCCTATTTATCCGTTTATCTTCTTTGTACATACCGGGTGTATGCCCTATGGCCCAACCCAACGATAAAGGCACTCCTGGTAGGTCAGGTTCCACTACGCTACCAATAATGTAATCTGACCTCTAGATTCAAGATGGCGGAAGGTCAATGACAAGGTTCCAGCAATACGTTCTGACATACCTGTAACTTCTGTGTTCAGCTGGGCGCTCTGGACATCGCAGGATCGGCGGTAGTCCACATCCTGGGCGGGACGAATGGCCTGGTGGCTACCTTACTCATGGGGCCTCGAATCGGCGTCTTCAAACCCGGAACCAAGGAACCGAAGATGGGCTATCCTACCAACGCGCTGCTGGGCATGTTCATGTTGTGGTGAGGACTGTTCCATTTAGCACCTTGAGCGGGTGCTATTTTTTCTTTCTTTGTGTTTAAGAAAAGGGCTAAAAGATCAAGAGTATTCAAATACATCAAGGCATAACACAAGGCATTATAAGGAAGTTTTATTGTAAGTTCATGCCCGTGGGCTAATTGCAAATACATTATAGAAATATAGGGAAAACATACATGTGACAGTGTACTGTTACTGACATTAATATTGTTGTAAGAATAGACTACTAAATACGACTGTTGGCAATATCTAGACAAGCTGGGTTTGACTTCTTTTTTAGAGGCAGTGGAAGACGAGTTATATACGAATATAAGATAAATTATTTACGGGTAAGATACAAATAGGGAATTTTCCTAGCCACTCCCACTGGCTTTAAATTGAAATTTCTGATTCCTAAATTCTGTAAAGAAAGATGCAGTCCAGATGTTTAGACGGTTGTATTGAATCGATTGACGGTAAAAGAGGGAGGGAGGGAGGGAGGGAGGGAGGGAGGGAGGGAGGGAGGGAGGGAGGGAGGGAGGGAGGGAGGGAGGGAGGGAGGGAGGGAGGGAGGGAGGGAGGGAGGGAGGGAGGGAGGGAGGGAGGGAGGGAGGGAGGGAGGGAGGGAGGGAGGGAGGGAGGGAGGGAGGGAGGGAGGGAGGGAGGGAGGGAGGGAGGGAGGGAGAAATAGAAAGAAGGAGAGAGAGGAGGAGAAAGAGAGAGGAGAGATAGGAGAGAGAGAGAGAGAGAGAGAGAGAGAGAGAGAGAGAGAGAGAGAGAGAATAAAGAACTTTCTACGTTTTGACCGATCTGGTGACGTCATGGAATCGGTCTATTGCTAAAAAAAGTATGCTACTGTTGACGAGTACAGCCCGTTCCTGTTGTATTCTTTGCAGGTGGGGATGGCTTGGGTTTAACTGTGGAAGTACGTACGGGATAACAGGAGGGAAATGGAAACTCTCATCTCGGTAAGCGCAAACTTAGGATATGATTTAGTAAAGTGATTTAAAGTGGCCTTGTACACCCTGAACTCTACAGGTCTTCCTTTTCTTCTTAAAACGTTAAAGGAGTAATGACTCCGGTAACCACCTAGGTCCTCCTCCCTCAAACATGTCCAACAACGTTTTCAGTCCGTTAGGTGTGTTGCTATTCTTCTGCTCTGTCCCTGAAAGTGTTCTCTTCTTCCTTCATCCCCTTTCCTAGCAGCCCTGCCATCGACCAAGTAGACGGAACATCTTTGTGCCTAGACAAACAGTTTGTCTCATGGTATTGACAACGTCGGCCCGGTCAAGTTGTTGTTACCAAATGTCAAGGCATTTCCTGCCAAACTGTCAGCCACTTCATTGTGGTAGATGCCAGCATGACCAGGGATGATGCTAGTCACGAATACAGGCTTATCAATTTTCTCCCATGCCGCTCCAGGGCTGCTGCTGCCACTCTGCTAGCGTCTATGGGAGGTGGAACGGTCGGGATCGTGTACAGGTGGGGACGTGAAACCAATCTGGTGTCTTCCCTATTCTAGCTCCGCCCCCCTTACTGAATATCTTACCCATTAATTAAGGCGTAGATTCCATGTTAGACATCACGAAATCGCGGGCGAATACACCAAGGAACACGGCGACTCGCAGAGCTGCGTTTCGATTACCGTAATTGATTAATTAATAGATATAAGAAAACGTTTGGCATTGAAAAAAATCATCTATTTATCTATGTATTTGTAGCTAAGTTGCTACGTTTTGAACCAACTACATGTAACATATGGACAGGTATGACAATTGCTTTTATTTCTATTTTAGTCTTAGCTCGTTGCTTGGATTTTATTGGGATCAACGCTATCACTTTTGTTTATTTTTAATGGTTTATGTTGTGTTTCTATAGTGCTTCCGTATCTACAGAGTTATAAAGTTCATTCAAGTATTTACTGTGTAATATAGTGGAACATGTGCGACGAATTGTTATCATTTGATGTAGAATCTTAATTTTCTATTGTATATGTAATACCATACTTGAAGATGACTCCAAAAAGATTAGCGAGTACTGTTTTTGTCTGATAAACAAACAAACTCCTAATACAAGTGTTGTTGTTCTGCTCAGTTGGCTGATGCGGAACGGTAAGATAGAAGTCCGTTACACCCTGGACGGCATTTTGGGGTCCCTGGTATCCATATCAGGTAAGCACACAACACCGGACCATGTTAGGGGGTCGGGAAATAGTTCAAATTGGCCAATTAGGGCAAATGAGGTATTCACTTACATTGGTCGACCTCCCGCTGGAACTAAACTGGAAAGCATCTTCCATGTTTACCTTAGGGCCCTGTCATACGTGTGCGTATATTCAAATGCGCATGAGTTCCGCAGTAACATTTTTGTTTTGTTTAAGTAGCTTTTGCGGGAGGAAGTTGTTTTCTACTTTGACCCACCGTTGAGCAGTCTAGTTATCAAATCAAAGAAATTACTTCTTCTGCTGCAAACTTAACCTAAACGAAGAACGCAACGATGTTAATACGCAACTCGCGTGGGCTTGTATATACGCACAAGCGTGACAGGGGCTTTACATGCAGTTTTCGCCACTTGGTCTATAAATCCTTTGTTCACGTCTCTGTCCGTGTCACCAGGTTTTGGATGCCTGGCCCTGGGACATTTCTCTTTGATTGGGCTCTTACCGATTTGCATGTCTGCAAGCTTGTTTGTTGTTTTGAGCATATTCTAGTCTAAACAATGATGATGAGTTTAAACAATTTCTTCACGTCTCTGCCTTTGTGTTCCTTTCCTGGCATGTTCTTGAGAATTTCTTTTCGTTGTTTGTCATTTTGAGCATATTTTTCGTTTCAAGCATTCAATTTTCTTCTCGTCTATGCTTTTGTGTTGTACTCTTTGTATCCTGGCCTGGCCCTATCACTTGTTTTCTTTCTTCGATTGGACATCTACTGGTTGATATGTCTACAAGCTTTTTTGTCGTTTTGATGCTTAGTCTTTTGATTATTCGTTACGTCTCTTCCAACGTGTTTAGGTCCTGGCGTGGCCTTCGGATTTTCGTTTCGTTGTTTGTCGTTGTGAGCATATTTGTCGTTTTGAGCATGTCTTTAGCCTAAGAAAAATATTCGCGTCTCTGCCTGTGTGTTGAGCCCTCTGTAGCCTGGCGCGGCCGTGGGAGAGCCTTCTGATCGGGGCTGTGGGCGGCTACCTGGCCATCCTTGGCGGGGAGCTTATCCGGAGGCTGCGGATAGACGACCCCGTGGGGGTGGTGACCGTGCATGTGGTGGGCGGCGTCTGGGGCATGCTCGCCGTCGGGATCTTCCTGCGACCCGATAGGGTGGCGGGACTTACGAATCACGCAGGTAATTCTGAGAGATATAATAGGGGCTTATCTTGAAAGAGAGGGGGAGAGAGAGATGGAGAGAGATGGAGGGAGAGAAAAAAATTAGAGAGATAGAGGGAGAAGACATTTGGGATGGGCGGCCGTGCACGTGGTGGGCGGCGTCTGGGGCATACTGGCCGTCGGGATTTTCCTGCGGACCGACATGGTGGCGGGACTTACGAATCACGCAGGTAAAGATATAGAATGGGGTATTTAGAGAAAGAGAGGGAGAGGGAGGGAGAGAGAGAGAGAGATATTAAGACATATAGAGAGAAAGAGAGGAGATATTTGGGATAGGCGGCCGTGCACGTGGTGGGCGGCGTCTGGGGCATGCTGGCGATGGGCCTGTTCCTGGGGCCCGACAGGGTGGCGGGACTTACGAATCACGCAGGTAGAGATATAGAGAGGGGTGTTTAGAGTGAGACAAAGCGAGGGAGGGAGAGAGGGAGATTAGAGAGAGACTGAGAGAGAGGGAGAGAGAAGAAATTTGGGATAGGACTCTCTGTGTGTGTTTCTCTGGGTAATGGAACTACAGCGAATGATGTGTTGTGAATGTCTATGTTCAGGTCTGATCTACGGTGGCGGCTGGTACATCCTTGGCGTCCAGACCTATAGTATGGGCGATACATAAAAATTTGTGTATCCAGACTCTCTGTGTGTGTTTCTCTAGGTAATTCAATTAACTGGAGAGAATGATGTGTTGTAAATTTTTATATTCAGGTCTGATCTACGGTGGCGGCTGGTACATCCTTGGCGTGCAGACTCTAGCCTGCGTCGCCATCATCGCCTGGGCCGTGCTGACGTCATTCCTCACGTTCAAGGTCATTGACCTGACGATTGGGCTGCGGATCAGCACGGTGGCGGAGATCATCGGAGCGGACGTGTGCGAGCATAGCATCAACGGCACGTACGACACCGCCGAAGGCGTCATCCGCACGCAGGACGGAAGGACCTTCCAGGTAACCGGGGCCCGGCCAGGCTGTTTGCGGGAACGATATTATATCGATAAATTTACACAAAAACCGAGACGTTAGACCGTGGTCCATTGCGCCTGTCGAAAAGCGTCAGAATCTGTAGCGTTTGTCTTTCTTGTCAGAAGATTGACTGAACACTTAACTAAACCAGAGAGTCAGCTCAATTCCGTTTCATGTCCACATTTCAAGGTGCCGTCAGGTCCCGTCCTGTCTAAGAGGGACGTCTTGAAGATCATGGACATCTCCTTGGCCTTGAGGAACAAGGTCCCGCGGTCGGCGTACGGCAAGTCGGTGGGTCTTCACGGTCGGAGGCCGTCCACCGCCAACATCTCGGACGACGGAAAGACTCTAGTGATCAGAAGGGCTCGCTGGGCTGCCGATGACGTCACTAGGGAGACTAGGGAGCTGCCGGAAATAGAGGTGACGTCACACCACCCGGAAGGACGTCACGGGCACGGCAACGACGCGTTCGATGAGGACGCTGAAGGAAACCGTTTGAAGGTTCCGGCAGAGGTGCATTGACGTCATCAACCACAATTCCGCTTTAGTAACGGTCAAAGTATAGTTTAATGCACAGTGTTTGAGAAGAGCCACACCTCGAGCACGTTAAAGAACCCATCACATTTACCAAAAGAAAAAGGGTTCCATTTCGGTGTGAGTTGATCAAACCTTATATATTACGCTTTAGTCTATCTCCTGCTTGATATTTTGAGATGGTGATAGTCACACACTATGTCAATCCTTACACAAATGTGTAACATGTAAATAAATATGTAAGCGGGTGAAATCATGTAAAACGGGTTATTTCTGGTCACCTTGGGAAGGTTGTTTGAATGTGTATGCCAAATGCTAGATCAAGCCAAATATCTATGTCAAACTTAGCCTAGCTCTACCAGGCTCTAGACGCGGCTGAAAAAAGTAGAAATCGGCCAAATAGACAGATAACATACCAGAGGAGTTGGCCAGCCGATAGATACAATTTGCCACGTCAGGTATGTTGTCTGTGTATTTGGCCAATTTCTAGTCTTTCTAGCGACGTCTGAAGCCTGATAGAGGCTATGTCAACCTAGCTAAAATCTGAAGGTCTTGGTTACAAATTAGACATGTTTACCAGTTAAAGATATTTGCGCGTTATTTCAGGATACATAAAGGAAAGATATGTGTATGCATATGTATATAAATATTAATGATAATGTGTGTATGAAAGACAACTTAACTCAATGTGCAATCTCAGAATTATACAGAAATAAAGCGTTACAGATATTTTGGGTTGCGGTCTTTGCTCTTGGATATACATGTAGCTTTTGATATGTATGTTATGGCAGCTTATGCCATTTTACACCATCATTATATGTTTGGGACTTACGACAAAGTGGGTAATAAGTAAGACATGAAACAACAGGTCCAATTTAACAGAATTTATTCCAACTTTTCACAAACTTTAACAAAGCAAAGCAAAGCAATGTCTTAACACCAAACCATAAACCACGAAGAGGGGACGGATAGGGTAGTTTTGCCTAAATCATTCATCAAAACCCTCTCCGAATTTGCAACTTCATAATTGTCGTTGTTGACGTTGTTTTGGTTTTTTTAACTCATCACACCCCCTGTCCATACTTCGTGATCGTTTTGAAGAAAAATGGAATGTAGTTGTTATTATTACTTCAAATGCTTATCATTCAAATTGTCTACGACTAATCAGGGATGACCATGAAAGATTGTACGGGGGGTGAATGCTGTCAAACCCTTAGTAGATGACCATCCTTATCTTTGTTAATGAACTAAGTTATAATTTTTTGCATAAAAAATGTATCAACCACTAGACAAGTGAAAAGCTTTTTCTAAATAGGTTCGCAAAACAAGCCTTCTTGGTCAGTCCTTACAATAGTTCAAGTACATAATATCTGGTTAAGTTCTGCTCAAGCCTTTTTAGAATATAAACCAAAACTAGGGACAATGTATCGTGTTGATCAAAGCAATGTATCCTGTCCTTAATTGGCCTTATGCCCTACTTGCAATTGCGTGCATATATCATATGGTCTGTAACAACATTAGCTAATAGAAAGCAGGCTGGTGTCTATAATTGATTGGAAACTTAACGCAAAACATATAGAATACACTAAAATAAACTGATCCATTGTGATCTAATTTTCTCCATAGTGTGTTCATACTGCTCTATGTTTAAGGCACACAGCTGGTCCATTTATTAAGCTACCGGATACCATAGTAATAAAACTTCCTGTGTAAATGTACAGCTTTGTTTTCTAGTCAATCTTGTCTCGCCCATCATCAAATGCATCTACTCGTAAAAAATATGATAAACGTCAAAAGACCTAAGATTGCTGATTTACTGATTACATACTTCAAAATGTATTTTGAATCTAACAACAAAACATAAACTGAACACGTCATCTAAAGCTAAATTCTATGACTACCAAAATACGATTTGAATAGCTTTGCTGGTGCTGCTTTAAATTGCTCCATCAACTCAGGACCACTACAACTACAAGACCACTAGTCATTTTGATTCAATCATCGTGTTCTTTCTGACGCTTACATGTCTCTCATAAATGTTCTGAACTCTTAAACGTACAAAACCAACATTTCTGCTATTTCTGTGGTCTGTTACTCAAGCGGTAAATCTAGACTACTTTCTGTGTTTCTAGGTTTGTTAGTTCAGTACTTTCTGTGTCATGTCCAGTATAGTCAAAGAGTCAGATGAATGGCTCTTTCTACGTGCTGGTAGGTGAACATTTCTGCTTAAGTAGAACATCTGGACTATACTTTCTGGTAAGTTTATTAGTTCAGTACTTTCCGTGTCATGTCCAATATGGTCTGAGCCAGATGAATGGCTCTTTCGGCGTGCTGGCAGGTGAACATTTCATCTTAGGTAACATCTGGACTACTTTCTGGTAGGTTTATTAGTTCAGTACTTTCCGTGTCATGTCCAGTATAGTCTGTGCCAGATGAATGGCGCGCTCGGCGTGCTGACGGTTGAACATGTCGTGGGGAACCCTCGGTGCCGGGTGAAGGTAGGGGTAGCGGGCCCGCAGGTACAAGTCATCACACCCGGAGCCGGACCCGATAGACGACAGCTCCATCGCGGCTTTGCCGATACCGGCCAGTTCATCCCCGCAACTGGCCTCCAGTACCTTCGCCATGCCTCCTATCTCATGCTTCATCTCGAACTTGCCGAACTTTCCCATCTGCACGGATTTCAGGGCTTTCTCTGCCGCCTGGTGGCACATCAGACACGTCCACTCGAAGGAAGACCCAGGGCCGCTGAGGTTGTCCCTGGCAGCCTGTAGGTCTGCTGTTGCCTGGCGATGCCAGCGGGCCGCCTCCCGAGGGCTTGGGTCCTTCTCATCGGTCCTTGGTGGAACCCACTGGCCGGAGCCCGTGCGCCACTCGCTGAAGTTGCCGTCACGGTGGCGCTCGCGGAACCGATTTCTTTGGCGGCGATGGAATCCAGCATGGGAGTTCCATCTTCTGAAGGAGCTGCTGAAGCTGCTTCCGTCGAAATCAAAGCCGCCGCTTGCAGACCCTCCCTCTCCTCTGGACTTTCTAGGAAGGCCCTTCTCAAGCCTGCAGATTTCAGCCTGAAGGTGTTTGCACACCTCAGTGGCCATCTCGACGTTGTCAGGATTCTTGTCCGGGTGCCATTGGAGATAGAGACGTCGCACAACCTTCTTTCTCTCTTTTTCTGGCAGCTTCCACGCTTCCTCCAAGATGTCGCTCACCTCTTCCATCGCTTCTTCCAGACTCTGAGATGGTTTGACTGCTGGGGTCTCTTCCCTGTCTGTTTCTCCTTCATACGGAACAAGCGGACCCGGTACATTGGGGCGGCAGAACTTGTACAGATCTGCTGCACTCACTGTTTTTATATGTCCGACATCTATGACGTATTTCCTGCCTAGACCGAAGTTGAGTTCGGTATCTGTTGGTACTTCTTTGGTGACTTGTGCGTACAGGAATGTCATGGTGTATTCCTCTTCTTCATCATCAGACTCTAAGTCGGGATCGTACACCTCGAAACCCACATAGTCGCCTGGCGTGAAGTAGTGAGCCGGGTTGCCTGTTAGGAGGTGGTGATAGATTTCCGGAATGGGTGTGCCGAGGGTGGGAAGGGCGGAGTCATTTTGCTGACCCGAAGTGTAACGTTTTATGCCGACCTGGTCAAGTCTTCCTGGAATATTTGATGGGTCGTCGACACTTAGAACCATCATGAGAATGCCAAGGTCTGTTAGGGGATGTCCCATCGCATCGTTAATCACATGAGCTAGATTATAGAGGAATACACTAGATGCTGCGTCTGTGTGTGCCGCATACAAGGTATCGTCTTCAATGAAACAGTGTGTCTTGCCATCGCTCCCTTCGATTTGCTCCTGTGACTCCTTGTAGACAAGGCGAGTGATCAGTTGCCGTTTGCAGCAGACTTCAACAGACGACGCAAACTCTTCAGCTGCTTTTGTGACTTTCTCCTCGTCACATCTCTCTCCGAGGCTGTGTTTGGATAAACGGACTATGGCCCGTCGAAAGTGGGTGCTCAAGAATAATGAGGTCAGCCGAGACTCCAGTGCACAATTGGTGCCCATGACGCAGGCCATTTGCTCCAATCCGTCGCAGGCTTGCTCGTGAACGAGGGAACTGAGGTTCTTGGGTCTGAGATGAGATGGAAGCCGACTGACCAGTTCATGCTCATCACCAGACAAGTGGCAATCGTCCAGGCGAACTAACATTTCATAGTTGAAGCCCTCCTTAACCCTGTTTGTGAACTGTGGCGCATCGTCGAATACAAGGTCAGTAGATCTGAGCAATCTGCCCTTACGGCTGGGGAGGTATAGACATTGCAACTTATGAAATGAATCTTCGACTTCTCGTGTTTTTGAGGGCAGTCCTTTCCCTAACGGAATGACTGACGCAGGTTTCAGGCGACGAAACATTCCAAAAAGGGCCCAGTATGTTGCTTTCTTCTCATTGGGGTTCAATGGTTCACCTTTTGATGAGAAAAACAAGGCATCCAGAATCTTTGCGTACTGCATTGGTGTTGGTTTTTCTGGAGCTCCTAATGACACAAAAAGCTTGTGGAATAGCCCAAGCTCTATGGGCATACCATAGAGGTGTGGCCGAATCTCATGTTTTTGCTCGAGTTTGATCGCTATTTGTTCCGGTCGAACAAGCCTTCTACCGTTTTGCACCACTATGCATGGCACGTTTCCTAATCTTTCTTTCAGCAGGTCGTCATCAGATACTTTCTTCAAAAGGAATGCGTAGACTTTCAGCATCACGTTCCAAAGAGTTTCGCAGGCTTTGGGCGAGTTTGCTCCCTCTACTGTCTCAGTGGCCTTTTGCTGCGCCAAATGTTGACAAAGGCATGTGACATGGCTTGTAACGGTATCAATCGATGGCTGTAACTGGATGCCTAGCCGTTGGCAGAGTTTCTTTGAATCTCCTCGATAGTACATTGACTCTGGATTTGCACTGTCAGGTAAAATACCAGCCTTGGTCCAGCAAAGCTCTTGCTTGTCCTCCGGCACTGAGTCCTTAAAGCAGACAAAGGGCAGGGCGTCACCAGAAGCTCCATGTTGACTGTGCAGCTCGACCAGAGCAGGTCGTGCCTTTACAGGTACAATGAACCGAATACTTGACAATTGTAGAATGAAAGTTCCCTCCAACAACTTCTCCATGCTGAAGAAATGTTCTACCAAAACATTTGATTTCTCTGTCAATCGACTCTCTTTGCTTCTGGTTACTTTGGCCAGGCGTTCCACCTCTCTTGCGTACTCGAGGAACATGGTCCTTGTTACTTCATGTATAAGCCCAATGTCGATGAAGAACTGTCTCCAATCCCCCATTTCCTTTCGATAGCATTCGGGAAGGAAGTTCTCGTCTGAGACCATTTCACGGAACACGGAGTGGTCGTGGTCATAGAATTCTCCTATGGGCTTTCTGCCCCCTTTCGATGGGATGATGCGAAGATCTCGTAGGCTTGCTAACAAAGATTGACGTCGTATCTTCTCCTCTTTCGTAAACGCCCCACATACCATCTGCCTTAGGTACACAAGATGCACCATGACTGCCTCATCACTCAGATGGTCCATGTTTGGGAAGATGTACTGTTGGTACACATCAGCATCTTTGATTCCTGAGCATCCCAAGGCCTCGTGTAGCTTTTGAAGTTTAGAGTTTTCCTCCAAAAAGACAGCGTTTGACCGTTTTATCCAAACATCCATGTCGGCTGTTGGTATTCCCACCGGCAACACGTGGCACTGACGTGTGGTTGTAATACTGATGAGTTTGTTGTGAATTGTTTTGTACAAGGGCAGGGACCGCAACATGTGCAGATTCGCTGGTTCAGTTTTTAGTTTGTCTACCTCTTCTTCAAAATACTGCAACAGGTAGGTAGCCTCCTTGGGGTCCAAAGACGTTGTAAGTCGCCCCTCTTCGACTAAGATGAAGTTCAAAACTCTAAGGATTCCCACATGGTCTGTGATACTTGAGACGAAACGTCTTGCCAACGCCAAAGGCGTGGCCGTGGAGGTTGATGGGAAGCCTGAGAAAGAACTAACGGATGTAGGTACGCGAAGACAGTCTGTGTCGAGCTCCGGGCAGTGGAGTTTGCGGAGAACTTCTGCCACTCTGTTCTTTTGTGAAGATGCCGGTCCTTGGTCAAGCGTCGCGACAGTGTGTGCTTTGCACAGCGGGACTAGGTAACGCTCACCTGGTTGAACTGGAGGGACTCCTCGGTGAGATGATGTACCGAAGGGTCCTACCTTCTGTGTCTGTGAGTGAGTGCATGCCGGCAACAAAGCCCATCTGGAAAACAGACCCATGATCTCTTGGATTACAGCTTCTTGGCCTGCTTCTTGTCCTGCTGCATTCCGGTGTACTTCGTCATCAAAGAATTGCCAAATCCAACAGATCCAATCCTGTGATGGAGTCGTAGGAGACTGGTGCAGTTTAATACTTTCCCCATTTCCGTACACAGATTTGTCGAGAACTCGTGGCATCAGTCCACTTAAAGCTTTGATGCTGAAGGAACGTACTGAGCTGTCAGTCTTTTTGTGTAGTAAGTCTGAAACGCACGACCAGTGGACAAACAGGTCGGGTACTCTTGGAACGAGCTTGGCGTATTCTGTAGCAAAGACGGGACATGAGACGTCAAATGCACGTAGGATATTGTCCCTTGTCAGAAGCAAAGGGAGACCGTGTAGTGCGTGCTCGTGCTCCTGTTTTGGCTCTGATTGATGTCCATGTGACGTGTGCTCCTTGCTTTCTTCTTGTCTTTTCCTGGTAGACAAACAGTAATGAAGGACCACTTGAAGACTCTCTGGTTCTTTGAAAGTTGTGCTGTACAGCGGGGCAGGAAGAGACGCTCCAATATTGCACAACGGGTCGTCGTCTGCGTACGTCTGGAGAAAGTCGACCACTGCTTCTGGTTTTATTATTTTCACTTCAACTTCAGCTTCCTGAAAGGCGCTTAGAATTTCTTTTGGACTGGCTAACAGATTAAACCCTAAGCTCAGGATGCTCTCCATCAGTACAAGTCTTCTCGGCTTTTTATCGCTCTCTGTGCTTCCAGCATCTTTGTACGTCAATGTGTTGAAAAATGCCTCCTCTTTTCCAGCTCCCGTTGGTGGTAGCCATTCTAGTGTCATCTGCTGGTTTCTTTGGTTTCCTGGCTGATCATCGTGAAGCTTGCGATCATCGGTCGTAGACCACAACAGCGGCAGAAGGTGCATATGTTTGCGATCGACATACTGATAGAAAGCCACAGAAAGACCTTTCCACTCATCAGTCGTCGCTGGGATAGATGGGAAGAGATCGTGATACCTATCCAATGATCTCCTGACATCTTGAGCCTTTGATGCTGTGAAGGATTTCTGTTCTACACCAAAGTCTGCTGCTCGTTTCGCATCTAACACCGCGGCGTATGCCGGAGCGATGACTTCTTTGATCAGTGTCTTGTTCCAGTCCGATTTCATCCCGCCTTTCTCATCCCTCCACAGGTTTCTCCTAGCCTCGTGGTCCAGGGCGAAATGGCCATTCACATGGACCGGGAGCTTTGTTTCAATTGGAAGAGGCAGAAAGCAAAACGCCCGTTTGGGTCCCATATGATAGCATTTTTCGTAACTCTTTGGTTGATTAGGAGATTTTGGTTTATGAGGCTGCTTGCATTTCTTGTGGCAGACAGCTGCTCCTCCTCTTGGAAGTAGACCCAACTCGTTTGCTGAATGGGCCTCCTTGATGCTGTTGGGGATGTCTTTGTCTTCAAACCCGATTCTCTGGTGAACTATCCAGGTCTCTTTGTGCTGGTTGTTGTCGTGGAGGTCCATGTCGTACGTGACATGGTGAGTTGGCAATACGTGAAGAGGCTCGTCACCGTGAGCACAGTCAGCAACGTGGTCTGCAAACTTCCGCCGATCTTGCTTTGCCTTCTCAGAAATGAGTGCTTCGGCATGGTAGAATTCATGTGAGGTTCCGTCACTCTCTATGATGGAGATCTTGATCTTTTCCACGCTGTTGAGGAACAGGAGGACTTCAAAGCTTTCACTTTTGAATCCGCGAAGGAGGCTCATCATCATCCCTTCCGTGACTTCTTTGTCACTCAGGTCCGATGTTTTCGCCATTGTCACTGTCCGTAGAGGGAATCTGAACAAGGTGCTCTCTGGAGACGAAAACGCAGCCTCATGATTGAGATAGCAGTCGAAGACATCTCTGTACTGCTGTTTCAGGTAGTTGTCGATGTCACGATATATACGTCCTGGGTGCTCCCGCGTTGCTTCTGGGACAAATCGGAGCTGCGGATCGAAAACACACAGCGTGTCTCCCCCTGTCATGAAGGACGGGCAGTCGGTCAGATGGTAGACCGCGTTGAAGCCGACTCCATACTTTCCAGTCTTTACCGGGTCTTGTGCCTTGCTCCCTTCTCCGAGGCTCTGAATGCCGGTCAGGTCGTCTTCTGTGAAAGGCCTGTTGTTATAAACACACAAGGCTGGTCCTTGCAGTTCTTTCCAGCTATCGTCGAATATGTGCTTGGTGCCATGCTGCCGCTTGTCGTAGACAAAGTGGATTTCTGTTGCTCCGGCGTCGTCGGCATTTTGCAGCAGTTCTTTGAGGATCTCTTTACCAAAGGGATAAGCATCAAGTAGGTGTTTGATTCTGTTCGTCAACTTTTCCACCTGGCCAAATTCAGAGCCAAAACAAGTCAGGTTGTGTGAGTAGCCCTCTAGTGCCTTGTGTCGTACAGGCTTTACTCCTAACTTGTCCACCGCTAAGCCTCTTGAAATGTCCTTATGGCAGAACACCATGTCATCCTTCTGTTCGATCCAGGCACAATCATTGTAACATACCTCCGAAGGACTGCGCAACACACCACTCTGGTCCGGTATCCAAAGATTCTGCTCTTTGATGCCTTCTCCCTCCAGGTCGCTGGCTGCTTTCAATAGTTCCAACGCTTGGTTGACCTCATCTGACCTTAGCCTTTGGTCTTCTTTATCTTCTTTCATTCTATCAAGAGCCCGTATGAAGTCGCATGCTTCAAAAGCTGTTTTGACTTTGCAGACCTTGAGGAGATGTTGCAGGTCTGTGGCCAGCTCCTCCGGTACTCGGTACAGGTAGGGAGAACCGTCGAACCTCAACGCAAAGGAAACATCTCTGGGAGGGAGGAACTTCTTGTGTCTCAAGCTCATAATGAATGGTGTCTCACATAACTTTGCAGATATCTCGTTGGAATTGTCTTCCGACCCTTGACAAAGCTTCTGGAGGTGTTTGCATGTCTCGAGGTACGATTCCCTCGCACACTCCCAAGCCTTCTCTCCTGCCCTCGAAAGGACGTTCATGTTGATAGAGATGATTGCCAAGAGGTTGTCCAAGGTATCGTTCAAGTCGGGTGATTTGTCTTCCAGGCCCAGAAACTTGCTAAGCTCGTCTGGCACTCGGTGTTTGTTATGTTTTCCGTGGCCGTCTACTGTAACTATACTACGGCAAAGAATCGGGCTAGAGACGCCGGCAATCTGGTAGTTCTTACTTGGCTGTAGATCATGGGCGGAAAGAAGTGCGTCGGCGACATACCCAGACCCTTTCCATGCAAAGAGCCACTCTCGGGGCTTTTGCATGATAGGTAGGAACGGAATGGTGAACAACTGTTCTCTCACTCGTTCACGCTGTTTCTTGTCTGTTTCTTTCTTCGCTTTCTCAGCGATGAATTCCAACAAGGCAACTATTCGCTTCAGAGATTCAGTCTGATTGACCTTGTTCAAGTCAACTACTGACTTTGCACGTTCGATGACAACTTCCCACGTGACGTCATCCTTGCACATGCCCAGTTCTGCCAATACCTCCAGACGAGACGGTTTCAGGTAGGTGTCTGTGGATCCATGTGGGAACTTCTTATCTTCAGGCAGGAACATTGCGGAGATCTTCCCGTTGGGGTGTATGAGGTCTCCAGGACGAGACAATTCTTGTCCTCTTGGGCTGGTGGGAATGCAGGCAGTAGTTTCGATTAGTTCATGATAGTCTTCATTTTCCCTGCCCAATATTCGCAGCATCAAGGGATCCCGTATGTCGTCAGTCAGTTCGTGTATCCTGGGAAAGAACAGTTCGGAGTAGAATCGCCCCTCTGTGTATGTGTGCTTTGAGAGCATCTCGCCACAGCCAGATTGGAACCCTTGCCTTGCCCATTCGGGCAGCTCAACGACAGTGTAGTCCGAAAGGCACTGCTGCAGTGCATACCTGGCGGCATCGTTCTCATCAGAGGAAAAGGTGATTTCTGGATCAAGAAAGACTGTTGATGTAAAACTCAACCATTGTCCTTCGGATTCAAACAGGGGTGGTGGTTTCCCATCTGATGATAAGGCAGCGTAGAAAGCTTTCACAAGGACGCTGTAGTGTGTGGTGTCAGGAATGTGGCAGGGGTTAGGCCAAAATCTGTGGTACTGGTAGGGAGACAGTTGTCCTTTCTTTGCCATGGCACTGAGGTCTAGAAGCATCGTGACGTAGGCCTTACATACAGCGTCCTCCATGAGAGCCTTGTTCCACTTAACCTTCAGGTCGTTCTTGTCTGTACTCGTCTCCTCCCACAGCCCTCGACGGTTGGACGCGACAGCGAAACTGCCGTTCACGTGGACAGGCAGCCCCGATCTGATTGACAGTGGTAGGAAGCAGAACGCCTCTCCGCTTGAGGGGTTGTCGATGGAGACGTTTTGATGGCTGCTGTCAGCTGACTTAAGCAACGCTGCCACACCACCACATGGAACGAGCCCGGCCTTCCTCCCGCTCTCTGACAGAGCTAACTTCAGTGATGTCCCTGTACCCATGCAGGACGAAATGATCCACTCCTCACTCATGGCTTTTTCGTTCCCCTGTCGGCAGGTTACCTTGACTACCATGGATGTTTCCGGGTGCTCCGCCACTCTGTTGGTGCCCTGGCGTTTCATGACGTCCGAAGTCGCCAGCAGGCAGTTGCTTTGGATTTGAAATTTGTCTGTCAGTCTGTGAGACGGAAGCAGGATCTGCATTTCCCTCAAATACTTCACGGGTGACTTGGAGACATCGAACGTTTCAACCATCTTCGACGGGTCTGAGGACACATCCAGGGTGTACATCGTTACATGCTTGACATTCTGTGTGAAGAGAAGGAGTGGTTTTAGGCCTTCCTTAAAGCTTTCAATCAGTCTTGCCATGTTTGCGTTGCCAGGTTTGCTGTACGACACATCGCTGATCTCGCTTTCGGATGCTTCCTGTGGTGTTCTTAACGGGAGCCTGAAGAGCGTTCCGTTGTAGGAAGTGTCGGTGTTGTAACCAAAGACGCCCTGGAAAGGCTTAAACTGGTCTTTAAACCTGCTCACCAGTCGTGTGTTCTTCTGTAAGTCAAGTCCGATTCCTGGTCTAGACTTATCTTTGATGTGGTTGGAAAGGTGCGTAGCATGGGGATCAAAGAAAAGCACTCGACTGCCACTGACAAAACTCGGGACGTCTGTGACGTGGTACACAGAATTGAAGCCAACCCCAAATCTACCCACTTTCTCAAGGGCCTCCAGTTTTGTTTGCCCTCCTAGGTTCTGGATGTTCTTGAAGTCCTCGTCGCTGAAAGTGGCGTTGTTGAACGCCCACAGCGCCGGTCCGTGACACACCGACATGCCTTGGTCGATCAGGTTCTCTCTGGAGTCTTCATTTGTCCGCCAGTCGACAAGGAACTTCACTTCCGTTGCCCCAGCGTCGTCTGCGTTTTGAATGAGTTCTTTGAAGATCCCAGCTCCCTCCGGGTAGTCGTTTAAGATGTTCTTGAGACGCTGTGTGACTTTCTCGTGCTGCCCGCACTGGTCGAACCCAAATTCCTCGGCATTGACGAAACGCTGGCTGAGAGAAGGCACCTCGAGCAGTTGTGCTGCGTCTAACGTTATCAGTTTATGGAGAGGCTTGAATTCTTCATCCTCGTCATCTAGTATATCCTGTGCATCGCTCCAAGATCCGTCATTGTACGTGCACTCACTCACAGGTGCCAACGTCAGACGAGAGCTGTCCTTCGTTGCTATAGGAACCAATATGTCGTCTCGTACCTCTTCAAAGATGTCTGGATGGTTGACCAACCAGCCTATGATGTCCACGGACAACTTCAGATCTCTTTCTACTGATTCTCCTTTTGGCGCTGAGTGAATGTCATGCAATGTTTGCACCAGGTCTGATTCGTCAAGGCTCTCTTTAACGCCTGCATCCTTGAACATCTGCTGGAAGTCACGGAACTCCCGTGGCAGAATGAATCTGTATGGTGCAAGGTCAAGGGTGAGGTTGAATGGGGAGGTCAGTGCCACTGTGTTAGGCGCTGCCACACCGTCACCGTGCCAAACCCAGGGAGGGAAGCCAGGAGAGGAAAGCAACTTTAGGGCAGCTTTGTCTCCTGCTGACGACCTGGCGTCAATGTGCTGATAGATCTCGGTCAACATCTGTACAAAATGGTGCTTGGCTGGGCGTTCTGACCTTGCGTAATGGTCACATACCATTTTGAGTTGCCCGACGACTTTGTCGATCGGCAGTTTGTTCTTGTTCCATCCAAAAGCAGAGATGAAACCATCAGACACCTTCCCATCGACAATCGGCATGGTCGCACCGACAAGTTCTGCGCACTCCAAACCTCGGGCATCTTTTGGGATTACAAATATGGCGTTGTTTGCCTCTGGGTACCATGGCAACCCCGGTAGATAGGACCTGGGTCTTTCCGAGCGGACTGGTAAGAAGTTCACATCCATGAGTGCATCTGTAAGGAGCACGCCGTTGACGCGAGTCGTGAGCATTTCGTGAACAAGAACGGACATGATGGCGTTTGCCTTTCTTTTTGCATCAGAAAGGGTCAACTTTCCAGAAGCGTAGAAGGCCTGTACGCTTCTTGCACTGTGTAGAATGTCCTGTGCAGATAGCTTCTGTCGCATGCCAAGCTCAAACAGAGCTATCAGTGTACCCCTGTCTGCGTATGCTGGTCCTGGGAACACTGGCTCGCCTAGTAACACATTAGAGACTGATTCGTCAGGGCTGAACAGCTCCGTCGGTTTCACAATGGTGTTGCTTTTGGTCGTCACGAATGGCAAAGTTTGGATTCGGTTGATGATGCTCGGGTCCTGCCTCTTTAGAGTATGGATATTCTTGAGAATCCACAGCATAAGAGAGTCTGTTTGTCCTCTTGTGTAGTCACTGCGGCGAACCTTCTCCATAATTGTCGTCAAAAGCTGTGCTGTACTCAGCTGTTGGAGACCAAGAAGACGCCCAAGAGCCTGTGATTCGAGGTCTTTGGTGATGATGAGGGTTGTGGGAAAGGATAACCCTTTGGGTAGGGGGTCACTTGTTAGGTCTGGGGCTATTTTTCGCATGTTCCCTCTGGGATCCAAGGCTGAGAGGTATCTTGGCCTCAAGTTTGTATCGTCTACAGCTTCAAAGATGGGCATTTTGGCCAGCAAGCTGCGCTCCGTGCCGTTCAGATTTCCACCTTCGGCAAAGAAAGCCCGTAAAGTGCCTTTGGCTTCGGGGCTCAAGGCATCGACTTTTGGTACTACTTTTGCCGCTCCAACAGCATGCAGAAGCTTTAGTAACCCTGATGGGGTACAGCGGTGTATGAACTCCTCAAGCTTCGGGTGGTTCAGGTAGGGTGGCACGACTTCAAGCACTGTGGCGTCTACGTCACGAACAAGCCTCTTGATGACGTCAGGAATGTTCGTTTGGACATATTTGGGGCGGATCACCTTCGAGGGCTGCTCAAGTCGAACGAGAGTGGTCGCGTTCACCCCCACTATCGGGAGAAGTGGGAGGCCGACGAAGGGACTGAGATCGTTGCGAAAGTGGTTCTGTAGGTACCGCCACAGCTGGGCCAACCATTCCTCGGAAGGCTGCTGCGCACGCGCGGGGTGCCAAGTCACATGACTTACCTGCAACCAATCAGGCGGCAGTGCTTCTCTCAGGTGAGTGGCCACAAGTTGAGGGGTGAGATGGCGTAGTTGCAGGCAGGGGAATGGGGCTGGCAGGGAGAAAATATCGAAGATTTCAGTATTTTTCCCACCGTTATTGGGGGACGCGACAAGAGGAGCACATACATACAGATTGATAGCAGCTCTATGGCAACCAACCACAACAAATAGATCATTGAAATGATAAAAGCAATGTAAAAGGTATTTTTGTCTTACCTTTATGATGGTATCCCTGAAAGCCAATGAATTTGTTAAATCTTTGCAATGAAAAGTTTACCAGTTGCAATCTAGGTATGCACTAGAGGCCTAATATCTGTTTCAGTACGTACCTCTTCTTTCTGCCTCTGTTGCAGCCGCCCGAAGATGGTGTAGGATGGGTGGTTTGATGTCCTTATCCGTGTCCAGGAAACGCCCCTGAAGTCTCGGGAGAAGGGTTCTTGGATGCCCCTCAGATTCGATGAAGATCGTCTTGTCGTATTTAGAGAACGTTGTGAAAGTCTTGTCGGACAACGGAAGGAGTGCGATCCCTTCCATCTCGTCATACTTCTTATCATCTAGGGCGTACTGCAGCCAGGCCAGTTGGTGCTTTCTGGAACTGTTTTGCACTCCCGTCCTCTTCATGGTGGCCCTTAGCAGTCCAGGGGTGACGTCGTTGAGAGAATGACGGGGGAACGTGTCGTCGATGGCCTGCATGACGTGTTTGGGCAGCGTCACCACATCTATTCGCGCGCCGACCAGGTAGTCTTGAACTGCAGTTGGAACTGACGTTCTGTTGAAGACTGCATCTCTTGGAGTGATCCACTTACCGCCGTTTGCAGATGTCCACACAACCTTCTGAGTGAGGACGTCGGCGAAGAACGGTGTGAGAGCTTTGTCCCAGTGTGGGGCGGTGTGGGACCGGTCTGGGAGCGCCGCGTAGAGGGTGTCTTTGGTACTGCAGCGCGTGGCGTCGGTGATGAGACGGGCGTAGGCAGCGGGCAGGATCTCCCGTACGAGAGCCTCGTTCCACCTGAGGAGGAGAAAGGAAACGCTCTGTTATCCCTGTATTAAAGACAGCACGAATATACATTCAAAATGATCCATTGTCAAATTGAAAGTGCAGAAAGGTTAATATACATATACACAAAAGTTCAGCTATAGGTATAGATAAGTAGGGTAATATAATTAGCGTGGTAAATGAAGTTCAATGAAAATGTTGGGTTTCTTTGTAATGGTCACTTCTTCTGGTCACCCACTTCCTCACATTTCTTGGAAAGGTGCAGAGAAAACGCGTGTTGAAGAATGTTCTACTCGTGGCGTTAGGTAGATTAATGGACATGTAGTATAAAAGCCCCCCTCTCACTGTACCCGCGGCACGCTGACGGCGTCTATGCGTCCTAAACTGGATTTGTGTTACCCTTGACTTTATAATGGGAAACGTACAAGTATGACCAAAAAGACAACAAAACACACAAAGCTGAAAAAGATTTGTCTTTTGTCGATGAAATTTGTTGAGGGCTTTGTCAATTCAATAGGCCGCAGCAACGCCGCCAGCGTGCCGTGGGTGAGAGGGGGGGGGGGCAGGTGATAGATGTAGCTTCTTGTGAGAGAAACAATACCTCCTTTTACGGAGGTAAAAACAAAAAAAAACCTACCTTGCTGCAGAGTCACTCTTCTGGTCCGTCCCTGTCCACTTCAGACTCCTCCTGTTGTCGCTGACGCCGAAGAAGCCGTGCACGTGGACAGGCAGGCCGGTGGACTCGTGTCCCGCAGGCAGCGGCAGGCAGCAGAACGTCCGCCCGTCAAGCTTCCCCTCCCCGGACAGCGGCATCGCCACCCCGACCCACGGGAGCAAGCTGAGCTCTTCAGACAGACTCCTTGCCTCTTCTGAGATCCCCCGTCCCTTCACGTAGTTTGTCACCAGCCAGTCTCTGGTACCTACACCGTCTATCGCCATCGAGAAGCGGCACGTACTGACGACTGTCTCCCGTTTGTCTACATTTACCTTCAGGGCTTCTTTCACGTTAGTAGTGAAACGTTTTTCCCTTTCTTGTTCAGACTGGCTGCACATGGAAACGCGATAGTCTGTGGCGCTGTGGCCAGTTGCCTCTCTGGTCATCAGTTTGATGGACCGCACGTGATGCATGAAGAGCAGGACAATGTCACCATCTGCCTTGAAGGAATCAAACAAGTCAACGACTTTTTGATTGTTGTAGATAGTCTTGGAGAGTCTTGATGACGTCTGTCTCAAGGGAAATCGGAAGATCGTCCCGTTGAAGAATCCGGTCTTAAAGGGATCTTCAGCACCCTCGAAGAGTTTTTTGAAAGGTGAGAACTGGTCTTGTAGGCTCTTGATCTCCTCAGCATCTTCCTTAAGGTGCCATTTGCGACCGCTCTGCCGAACACCGTCTATGAGAAAGATGCTCTCGTGCGGATCAAGGATGGCGACATGCTGTCCACTTAGGATCATCGGCAGATCTGGAAACAACATATAACATGACATCTTACCAGTTGTTCACCCTTTTTTTTAATCGAAAGGATCACGATTTCTTCTGTAAGGAATTACTTAGGATTATACCAATCTATGCCGACACAGTCAGCCATTCTTCACACTTTCTTGTCAACATTTTGTCTTTAACAATTGCTCGCGGCCATTTAGACTACGAATAAGGGTTAGAGACTCCATATTGATGATGTATATTTCTGTTCCTAACAACATGATCTGCTCTCTAACAATTTTCATTTGCTTACATCCTTTGGCCTCAGAAGACAATGGCCTACGTCCCGATACAGTACATGTATACCGTTTTCTTTTCATTACACACAATTCAACATGCAGCTAAATGGCCAAAACACTGTTACCTTCAATCAGATGTAGAAGTGCAAAATTGTAGCATTTCTCAAGCTCCGGTTCCGTGGAGAAGCGTGCTTTTCTGATTGATCTTGAGAGACATTACGATATTTGCCCTTTATATCTTTTTGGAGATTAACATTTAGCACGCTAAAGTAGCCATTTGGCACCCAATTTCCTATTGGTTACAGATGGCCGTAGGGACAAGGTTAGAAAGACATTTGACCTCTGACCCTCAGTTGAACGACCTTTGTGGTTTTGAGTTGTTATTATTTTGAATTATTCTGAGTTGTTTGATTTATTACTCCTATGTTTGATCATTCCTGTTTTATGTTATATGATTGTGAATTGATTACTCATTCAGTTTATGTTAAGTTATCCTTTTGTATCCTGATTTGTTATGATTTGTTATGTAACTGAAGGGACCACCCTAAAGATTAATAGATAGATAAAAACAAAACTGGTCCTACCTGTAAGATGGTACACGGAGTTGAACCCCAGCCCGAAGCGTCCAATCTTCATGGGGTCGCCTTTCTTCATACTCCTGGCTGTGTTCTGGATGTTGTCCCAGTCCTCCCCGGTGAAACAGGCGTCGTTGTAGGCGCACAGGGCGGGACCTTGGAACGCCGCCAGTTTGGGGGAGTGGAGCGTCCGGGTGCCGTACTGCGTCCTGTCGTACAGGAACCGGACCTCGCTGGCCTCGGCATCCTCCGCGTTCTGAATCAACTCCTGGTAGGGGTGACGAAACATGTTTAGTGATCATTTATCTTGAGTTATCCTCAATATACAAACATTATTCAATATATATACAAATTCGTTGTTTTTGCTACTAAAATCACGGTATATGAAGTCTTGCGTTCTTATTTTAGATCATATCATTCAATCAATGAAGATAAATGAGGTAAAAAATAACCATTTATTTTAAGCGTTTATAGCGTGCTACGTTTGGAGGCAATGGGTATAGGCAGGTAGGGATAGAGTGCGAAGATCATGTTTAGACAAGACATTCAGTTGAAACTTTTTCGTTGCTTAACACAGAACTGAAAACAACAAGAAAGGTCTCATGTAATACCTAATTAACGCGGACACAAACAGACAATACTAGAGGAAAAGGAAATCAATTGACAAATGAACAAATTGCTAGTAAACAAGTGAATGTTATAACCCTATTGCCCTTAGCCTCTCATGTTACCAATGGGCCGACATAAGTCAAAGTATAATACAATAAAACATACATGGATCACCTACATGTACCTACCCTCCTAATGCTAGGGTCACATTTCCTAACCGGTGCCCGGCCGGGCTGTTTGCGGAAACGAAAAATCAAAGTGTATGCCAATAAATTTGCACAAGGTATGGTCTTAAATAATTTTGCGTACGTTTTGAGTTTTTGTTGTATTTTGTATCATAATTTTCGTTCCCAAAGACTGCCCGGTCGGGCTCCGGATTGGAAATGTGACCCTAGCATTAATGCTCGCGCCTCGTGTAAAGTTCACGAGGTGCAGGCAGTGGCGGCGGCACAGGGGGTCTTCTGTATTTGTTAGATCTATAACTATCAGCAAAATTTGCCCTCAAATTCAGCAAAAAAGGCGTTTCAGGGGGTCAATATTTCAAAATTTTCCCGGAGGAGAATGTTGCCGCCGGCGAAAAATATGTCAGGAGGGTTCGAACTTCGAGGGCTACGCACCCCAAAACTCAAGCTGAAACCCGTCTGTATTTTTTCACATGTAGAGATGTCATTAAACTTAGCTTACTTTATAAGCAGAACTTGCCCTCCAAAATTCAGGAAACAGCGTTTCAATGGGTCAAAATTTTCTATGTCGCGATCCGGCGGAAAAATTGTATGTCGGGAGGGCGTCGTTCGCCAAAACTCAAGCTGAAATCCTTCTGTATTTTTTTTCACATACAGAGATGTCATTAAACTTAGATTTCTTTACCAGCAAAATTTGCCCCTTAGACTTCAGGAAATAGCATTTCAATAGGTCTATAATTTTAAATTTTCCTGCGGGAGCATGTCGTGCTTCAGGCGAAAAGATATGTCGCCGGAGGGCACCGTTTTTCCAAAATCAAGCTGAAACCCTTCTGTATTGCTTTTTACAAATAGAGATGTCGTTAAATTTAGCTTACTCTTCCAGCTAAACTTGCCCCTCAGAATGCAGAACATAGCATTTCAGAGGGTCTAGATTTCAAAATTTTACGGGGGAAAATACCCCCCGAACCCCCCTAGTATTGTCGGGCCTTCGGCGCTCGTCATAGTGAACATTTCATATGAAATATTTCGCCCCAAAAACAAAATTTCGTGCCGCCGCCTCTGGAAGTTAACGTAGGGAAAGAGGGCTGAAGCCAATCTTTCATTGTAGCTAATCACAAAAAGGGGGGGGGGAGTTTTCCCCACATTGCGTTTACGCTCACCTTCAGAATCTGTCCCCCATCTGGATACCTGTTGAGGACATCCTGGAGATATTCAACCAACGGCGGGGGTGACTGGCCAAATCTGTGTCCTATGGACAAGAGAATCGGTTAATTATCTAAATAGAAGATTTAAAAAAGATCCTATCGACCAGAGGGTTTGTCTATTTTGTCCAAAGCGAAGATGAATATCACTTTTTGATGGAATTTCGGCTATCATCTAATAATTATATACCAGGATTTATTTCAATGGACTTAAATAGCAATTAAACTCAAGTACATATTGACATGTGACATAGAATACATAGGAAAATATATCAAAGAATGATTAGACGATATAAATTCCTCCAATGTTTGTAAGAACCCAATTCTAAACCCATACTATACACTCTTGTATTAGGTAGATTAGCACTTAGATATGTATAGAACTGTAGTTATGTACCAGCCATACTTTGTACCTTGTACACTTGTTGCGCAACAAAGTTATCTTATAATCACAACATCAGCATGTTTCGCGAGTTGTGTATCCTACGACAGCAATACGATAGAGCCACAAGGTTCGTACGATGTGGGGGTTGTCTTTCCCTCGCAAAACAGGCTGTATGTTGTGCGATTCACCGACTAGCCGATGCCCACCACCAGTAAATTTCTGTCGCATTTCTGTTTTGTGTAATCATTTGTATCCTGACATATATCTTGAACACAGTGCAAGCCTTTTTCGTATACAAACTACAGTGTCGGTTTTGCGTGTACGTGTACGTGTATGTGTGTATGTGTGCGAGTGTGTGGGTGCGTGTGTATGTGTGTGTGTGTGTGCATGTGTGTGTGCATGTGTGTGTGTGTGTGCACGTGCGAGTGTGTGTGTGCATGTGTGTGTGCATGTGTGTGTGTGTGTGTGTGTGTGTGCGTGCGTGTGTGTGTGTGTGTGTGTGTGTGCGCGCGCGCCCGTGTGTGTGTGTGTGTGTGTGTGTGCGTGCCTGTGTGTGTGCGTGTGTGTGTGTGTGTGTGAGAGAGTGTATGTGTGTGAGTGTATGCGTGTGTGCGTTTGACATTTTGTACATTTCACTGTTACAAAACCGAACCAAGACCCCAAAATTCTGATTCAACCACCACATAACGTTACATATAAAATACCATGTAAGCGTTAACACTAAGACCAGGTCCAGTTTACAAAATAATTATCCTAAATCAATAGCATAGGCTTTAATGTCTTATAAGACAATCGGGAAACTTTAAGATGTTACTTACGTTCTGCCATGATGCAGCAGGTTCACAGCCGTGTCTTTCACGGTGACATCGTCTCAGTCCGTCTGTTTGGCGCTGGTCCAGGAACAGTGAGCTGTGGCGGCGGGACAGGAAAACATGCGTGACTACGCGAGTACGTTTTGTTCAAATGTCATTCTTCATTATGCACAGTGCAATACACGATATTCTTTTTTTTCTGCTTTGAATTCACCACAAAACAAGGCTCATATGAGGCACTCACATGTTTTGGGTTACAGATGACAGATACTTGTTCACCTTTGTTCTGGAAGGTTTAAGGTACTCATCAGGGAATATAATCACGAGGAAGCTTGTTTCAAAGCAATGTAGTTCTAGGGAGAAACTTTCAGCGTGGAAATTCCTCCTAAGATATTCACACAAATTCCGTTCTTTATTATGTGCAGTGCAATACACGTATTTACGTGGTCTAAACTGGAGAAAGTGCGCATGACTGCGAGATTGTGACAATGTGTCGTGTTCAAATTCCTCTTTATATTGGCCGATGAATCAAAACTTTGGTCGAACAACATTGTTCACCGAGAAACGACATTTGGACCCGACCTTCGGTTTCCCTGCTATTTTGCTGAATGGGCAACAAATAACAAGAGACCGGCATTAAAAGGTACTTCTTTTTAAAGCAGTGATTGAACTGGAAGAAAATGAGTCCCTAGTACACTATGTGGCGACGGCACGGAATGCTTTCAAGCAGTACCTAGTATATTAAACAGTGTCTTGCCGATGTTAGCGTGTGTGTGAGGGGAGGGGGGATCTCGGTGCTTTCACGGTTAGGTAATGGCGTCTATTTGTCCCGGGTCCCGAGTTGATTTTGACTGCAAGATTTTCACAGTAACGCCCCTGCAGTTCCAGAGCAGCTGCCAGGGGCCCAAACCTACATTACTTCTTTATTACACCACAAGCTATCAGCCAACCAAAAATCTAAGACCATAGCACGTCCAGGTCAAAAGATACAAAAAACGGAAGTTCTGCTGCAGTACCAAGGTCACATGCCAGGGGGGCCTCAATCGACCTTGAATTTCGGCTTCACGCCCACATACCAAATATCATCGTAATTCATCAAGAGGTTCTTGAGTTATTCTGACTACAGTAGTGCGGAAACACAAACACACACACACAGACACACAGACAGACACACAGAAACTATATCTTCATTTTTCATGGAGATAAAAATCCAGGGTCCAAAAATAGCCCGGAAGGGGGCCACGTAGGGGTCACGCCCAAAAGTGCAAAAAAAATCGGCTAACTACCATGCGGGGCCCCTTTTTTCCAATTTTGACCGTAGCATTTACTTCCGTGTGAAGTAAACATAGCTAATAGTCAGTCAGCAACGACTGAGTACGCCAGTCACATACGACAGGTCAGAGGTCAAATGAAATGACATGCAACAAGTTGAAGCGTTCTGATGACGTGTAACGTCAGCAAAATATGAAATTTCCAGTAACCAGGGACATGTCCCTTAACTTTGAAAAGACAAGGGAAGTTTCGACATTGTAAAGAAAAGTCGAGACACACATATCAATCAAAAATATTTTCTTTTTCATATAGGATCTAGATATGTCTCAATGAGCATCATAAATAGACATTTGACTTTATTCTCCAAGCAGTGGTTTTGGTCGTGGTTTAGAAGTGGCCGTGATTTCTTTCACTGGGTTCGCTCTTATGTAAAAAATGGAGGCCACTACTTGCCCCCCGTTTGGCATCGGGTTGGCATAACGGTAAGGCTGTTTGTCCCAGAACCCTGGGTTAGAATCCCTCAACATGCCACTGATGTTGTACCCTTGGGAAAGGCACTCAAGACGACTTTCCCCATTATACCCGGGTGTAAAAATGGGTACCTGACTTCGGTTGGGGAGGTAAAAGGCAGTGGAAGGAGTGGAATAGGTTCAGTCGTCCAATACCGTGCCCTAGACACAGTGGATAACAACCCATTGTCACTGCAGCCTCAAAAGGGCTGTGGGTCTCCCCTTATCTTTTTTTCTTACTGACCCCCGACCTCTGCTTCAGAATCAATTGAATTACCGACGTTCCCGGGGTCTAATCAAATCTAACGTCAACAGTATTAGATAGCGTGTAAAAGAGTACACACAAAACAAGTTCACCCTTTGACCCGTGACATCAAAGGGAAGGCGACAGACAATAACGATCCAAGGGTTGTACCAAAAGGGCTGGTATGGGAGGGGGGAGGGGCACAGGATACTATCAAGTTAGGTCGAGATTGACAATTTCAGCATTCAGATGTAAAATAAGTAGTCTCCACCAGGCCTTCCTATGGGGGTAAGGGATCGTAAAATTCTGCCACAAAATGGAGTGATTGGCCAGGAGAGTCTACGGGGCCGGTAAACCTCTTTGGTAGCCAAATTCTCCGGGGAAATCATTCACGCCATTAGTCAGCGTAGTCAGTCGTCCTGGTAGAAACTAGCAAAAAATTCAATCACTGCCATTACGACATTTCTACCTGTCCCAGGGCGGGGGAAGATTGCATCATAATGTAACATGTGTATAAATTGTTGTATGTATAGTTTGCTTGTGTATTTCTACGTGAAATACCCGAAATAAAGAAATTCATTCATGCATTCATTATGCTTCCAACGCCAGTATCAAAACATTGACTTGACTGATTTGTATTAAGTTACAGAGCTACAGTTACTGCATAAAACTAATTAGAGGACAGCAAACGTGCTTTCTCGTGGTGTTTTGCTCACAGAAAAAGGCTTAATACCAGCCATGGGGCCGAGGAGTGTGACTTGTAAGTTGATATCTCAGGGCGGTTCAAGTGTCGCGTCAGTCTTTTGTACTGTAGCCTAGATGTCGTTTGATTTTGAATGCTAGTACAGAGGCTCCTACACTTGTTGCTCATGGTTAATCTCCAAGCAGATCTACAACGGTGCAAAAATCGTATAAGCTAGCCAGAGCTAACCTTACGATTTTTGCACCGTTGTAGATCTGCTTGGAGATTAACCGTGAGTAGCAAGAGTAGGAGCCTCTGTACTAGTATTCAGATAGTACCCAGGCGTTTTTTGTACTGGGCACCCCGGACTGCCTTTGTCTGATTTTAAGTCTTGCGTTACGATCGCCAAAGAATGCGAGTTTGTTCAACCACGACGACATGACAGTCTTGACTTTGGGTGCGCCAAAGGCCGGAGTTGTATCAACAACTTCTTTATTCCGTCTCAGAGAACGCTAACGTTAAGAATAACATTCATGAATTCAGACCATTCCATGCTCAACGATGCCGACCCAGCAATTTTTACTAGCTATCTACCGCAAAAAAATCGCGACCATAGCATGTCCAAAACTCGGGATAAAAGAACAAAAATTCTGACAGTATCAAGGAGAGCCGACAGGGGGCCAAAATCTAATAATCATTAAGTTATCTAGTCTATCGATCGATTGATTGATTGATTGATTGACGTGATATGGACATTTCGCTGTGCTGTTGCTCCCTTAGTCGACATGTAAGACACCGAAATTGATTGGTAAGAATGACACCCCCTCCCACTAGTCCACGTTGAAGCCCCTGTCGAACTTTTTTTTCCAACAACTACTTGCAGTTTTCTGGGACTTTTAGATTAAAAACAACCAAGTTTCTGACTGTCGATGACATCTAATTTTTTCCTAGAGGGACGACTAGATCTCAACAGCCGTCAGAAACACAATCAGGAAACCGAACGTGGTTCTTTTAAGATAAGTCTTTCGGAAGGCTACCCCCCTCCCCACAAAACGTTTCCTACTTCAGCTGAAACTATGTGTACGCTTACATGTTTAACACTACCGCTACGTTACGCACATGGAATGACATAGAACGTTTCCTACCTTGTTTTCACGCCGTCTTGTTCCCCTTTCTGTAGCTATAGAACAAATAGTCCTGCTAGCGAGGCGATGTCGGCGGGAAATGGCACCGAAACCAGCCACTTCCTCCTCAAGTACACCCGCGTGACGTCACCGAAACTGACAACGCGCTACGATTGGCCAGCGGAGGGTGACGTCACGAAACAGCAACCGTGTGACTCGAGAGAGTGGGTCTTTTTGTAAATAGCGAAACTGTTGTCGACAGCTAAAACAGGAATCAAAGTACTTCCAAACGTTAAAACTTTGCACTTGCTGACAGTTGGATCGATATGGTTGAATACATACGGATATTGAGTTGAACTTTGTTTCTTCACTCGACAATTGAGAGTTCAAATTTGTGACACACAAAAAGATTGTATTAGTTTTGTCTATCTTGAAAATAGAATAGATCTTGGGTTAGTGCCATGTGTGTGTGTGTGTGTTCGAATTTGTGTTTCCGCATTTTCTGTAGTCAATATAATTCAAGAACCTCTCAATGATTTATAATGACATTTGCTATATGGGTAGGTGATGGAAAAACAAAGGTCAAATTTGATTTTGGAGCTCCTGGTATGTGACCTTGGTACTGCAGCAAAACTTTCAGTTTTTTTTTCTATCTTTTGACCTGGACGTGCTATGGTCTTGATTTGTTAGTGTCAGATAGCGTGAGATGTAAGAAATAAGTGCTGAAGGTTTGGGCTTCCTAGTAGATTGTTCTGGTTGTTTATTTGAGCTGGAGAAGACAACTAGACGAAGTGAGAGATCACCTTTTTTGTCTCCCCTTCCATTTTTGTAATGGATGAGTCTCATAAATAGATAAATATAAATAAATAAATAGATAGATAGATAGATAAAAGCTGAGGGGCACAGCATGATTGTAAGCAACAGGTTGTCGACCCTAGGGAAAGCCCCAGCTCGGACATGTTGGAAGGGATCGCATTCTCCATTTCGGATAAAGTGTATGAGGGAGCTTCAGGCATAAGCCTAGCCTTAAGCGTCAAACCTCTGCAGGTAAAAGAACCAAATACACTTATGGAGAAGAGTAGACCCGGTGTGCTTGGCTA